>NC_080605.1:11876978-12001978 GCF_027887145.1 Ammospiza caudacuta
AGGGGCTGGTGGTGGGCAACCCCAGAGCAGGGATGTGTGGAGCACTGCTGGGACTCTCCCTGTGTGACTGGTAAGTACAGGGTGGCCCAGCATGGCCAGCCAGGTTCTAGGGGTGGTGCAGCACTGTCCTGGAATGCAGAAACTCTAGCTTTCCCCCTCTGTAACACCTCTGGGAGCAGGTGCTGTCTCTTACCCCTGCTGTTGACCCTCGGATGTTCCCTTTCCATTCTCAGTACCAAGTGTCTTCTAGGTCTTGTTCACATGGAGGTTTTATTAAATGAAAATTGTCAAGTTTGACTGATGCACACACCTAGGAAAGGGTTACACAAATTTTGCCACCTAACAGAGAGTTCAAGTGAAAGAGTTTCATGCTTAAGCTTTCTCTCAAGGTTAAGGAAATTCAAATAATGATGGCAAGAGGATATGGGAGTCAGGAGCTCCGGGTTCTCTGAAGGTTTGCATTGAATAGTAAAGGCTAATACAATATGTCCTTGGATACATGGTTCTCTTTGTCTCTAACAAGGTGTTTGTACTTCCTGAGCTGAGGGAGGGAAAGACAGGGAACTGCAGGTGAGCCTTGGAGATCAAAACCACAGGCACCAGCAGCTCCACTCAAGTGCTCAGGAGTGAGCCTGGAGACAGCAAGTGGCAGAAATGTTGGTGGGGAGACATCTGTGCTATTCCAGGCTGTTTAGGACTAGTACAGGCTTTTCAGTGAAAATTTGTGGTGGGTAAATCCCTGACTCTCCAAGGCAAGGTGAAGTCCATAATTACTGAATAAGGACAGCCTCTAGTAAGTACTAGTGTGAAACAGAGGGAAATGTGAAGAAAATATGTTTTGAAGCAAAACCAGCAATTTTTAAATTTTCATCATACAAAATAATTCTAAAATTCTGACAATACATATGATGCTTTGTATAAAATCCCATCTTAATCAGTGATGACAGTTTGACATTCTTCCAGCTGCTTAGAAGCAATAGACAGTCAAGCATCTCAGTAGGACGTGGGTTGGCATGCTGGGATGTATGTAAGCTTTTACTTTCCTCCCACTCACCAACTTACCATGGTATTCGAAGAACAGGGGGTAAAAAAGCTTTCTGCAGTTTTCACACCAGCTTATGCCATCTGTGATTTTAGCTTTGTCTTGCAAAAGTAAAATCTTTGCTTTGAAAGTGCATCCAGATGCTGTCAGCTAATATTATCATTCTCAGTAGCAAGTGAGGATTTTATTTATAAAATGTCCTGGCCTTTGCTGAACAATAAATGATTCTGCACACTTGAGGGACATATAAATAGCAATTAAAACACAGTTTAGAGTAATGCTTAGGCTCTTAAAGAAAGTGACATCAATTTAAAGGAAAGGATAATGTGCTGGGCTGGACATCAATCAAAAGGAGGGAAGAAAATGTTGTCTAAACCAGCATTTAAATGATGGGATAAAGCATCTGGGTGAACAGGCTCCAGAACATGGTGGCTGACAGATAAAAATGCCTGGGTGGAGCCACCGTGCTTGATGAGACCATCCTTTTCAGATGTGCCTCCAGAATACAGTGTCATAAATGTGCCTTATAGCCTGTTTCCTTTGGAAAGAGGTCTCATTGGGTGAGGGAGCATAGTCTGGAGTTAAAGGGGACGATTTCTCACTTATTTAGCATCTCATATTGCATCCTACTCAGATGTCTTATGCTAATCTATCTCAATCTACCTAAGATATGTCCATAGTGACCCCCACAGTGGTTACTGCCACTGTTTGCTCATCATCTCCTCTTTTTTACTGTATTTATGTTCTCTATGCTCTTCTGAAGTAGGAAAACACTGAAAATCCCTTTTAATAAATGAAAAACTGATGTAAAATATGCCCATTGTCTCATTGTTCACTCCTATGAACTATTGTGTCATGTGCCAGGTTTTTTTCTGTAGCACTCTGCCCAATCCCTTACTGCTCCTGTCATCTCTTGTTGCTTGTTCTTGTTTGCTCCCTTCTGTTTTTCAGTGGAGTGAGCACCAGTCTGCTCCCCAGTGCAGAGGTCTTTTGTTTAGATTGCAATTTCTGTGGAGCAAGACACCAAGTTTTAGCTCACAGGCCTCTGTTTACACACAGAGCAGCTTGTTAACTGCATAAACAATGAGAATAAATTAGATTCAAATTATCAGTATTGTAGTAGCACAAGGACAGACAAGTAAAATCAATGCTATGTACCTAACCTGCATGTGTAGTTACTGCAATTATGCACAAAAACAATCATTTTGTGGATTGGTAGGGACATTAATCTTGACATGCACTTGCACAACTACTTAGTGCTCACACAGTTTTAGGCACAAAATGCCCCATAAGTCTGTATGGCACTGGGGATGCTGAAACTGGGCTCTCAATCAGAGAGATTTATTGTTGGTTTATTTTTAGTTACAGGATTTTGTTGCTGGATTGTTTGTGGAATTCATAAGTGTTGTCTGAAGAGTTTTAAAAACTCACTTCTCCCCATCTGAGCATTGTATCCTTCAGTTTCAGATAGGGGATTTGCTATGTTATTGCTGGCACTACACTTCTATGAAGAGTGGGCATTAAGTTGAGGAAACAGCTATAAATAAATGCAGAATTTGCACCTGCAGATGAAAAGACTTAGAATTCAGGACTGCATTTTTGTCATTGTTTATTCCTGCACTTAATGTATTTTTAAAATTAGTTTTAAGTGACAGAATGCATGAAAAAACAAGATATTTAGATCAAGGAGTTAGAGATCTAATCAGAATGTTGATGACTTATTTACAAGTATTTTCTCAGCCATTTTGCTTTTCTTTAATTTCTACAGGATATCCTTTTCCTTCAAAGTCTCCAGAAATTACAAGACAGGCTGCTTTTCTTTGGGGACTATTTGTTAGGAGGCTGACATGATGAATTAGTCAAATAATTGCTGCTAAACTCATACTGTGCCTGCTATTTAAGGTGTTTAGTCTGGATAAATTGTTCTCTGTTAAGGCACAATCATTGTCTCTCAAAAATGTATAACTTTTGATAAATTTACTTCTCTATTTACAATGCTTATCTCTGCTTTCCTAATATCCAGTGATGATGTGTGCAGTGTAAAACATTACTTGGTTTTATGCTGAAAAAACTCTCTTTCCTCTGTTCAGATTATAGATCCTTGTGGCAAAAAAAGTTCAAATACTTTATTTAAAAATATTGATTTTGGTGGTAATTATCAAAGATTTAGTTTCTTTGACTTCAGATGAAGCATTAACCATGTGCCCAGCTTGTAAATCCAGTTATTAATGAGAATCTGCATGAGTGAACTCTGACAGAAACTTTGGTGCACGTCTCTGTGGGTTTTTCCAGGGAGGCTGCAGCAGTTGTAGTACTCAGAGAATCCCCAGGGCTCTGAAGATGATTAATGATAACAAAGCTTTCCCTATTGTGTTAGCGGATAGGAAGGAAGGAAGAGTACTCTAAAAAGAGAGTGCATAGAATTTCTGAGTATTGAAGTCCAGGAGTAGAGTTTAACCCTTGCAATCAGCTACAAAATGTCTTCCAGTTACGTGAGGAAGATGAAATCTACTTTGCTCATCTTCACAAAATCTGCCTACTGGCTGCAGGATCAGATTTCTACACCAAGTATGCGAGGGGGAAACCAGAGCACTGGGATGGAGCAGCACTTTCATGTGACTTGGGCTGCTTGCAATGCAGCAAACAGGCATACCCACAATCCACTTAGGTTTAGCTTTTTGAAATGTGTTAGAGATTTCTGCTAATGGGTTTTCCCTGTGGGCAGCATTACCAACCTGATTATACAGGTTTTAAGAAACTCTCTTAGGAAGATTCTTTTTCATCATAAGTTTTGACATTGACCTACTAAACTAGGTAATTTAGCATTTTATTTTGTAAGAATGGAAAAGAAAATTGAATATTTCATGACAAGAGAGGGATTATAGTAACACTGTTCTTTATAGGAAACCTATCATGTCCGGGGGCCAGATCATGCTTCTGAGATCTCTGCATCTACATGGAGATCTCAATGCTTGCTTTCAGAGCAGCCACAGGATGTTTGGTTGTGATACACGCTCCAATTATTTGCTGTGGAAGCTTCTACCATACGTGCTTCTGAATTTAGTTTGGGGATAAAACTGAGAGGTGGATAAAATACACCTTCCTACTAGAAAATTTCAGTGAAAAGGTGATCGATTTCAAACCACATTCGTTTTTGTAGAGATCTTCTATTTCAAAAGAAACAGGGAGATCATGGCAAAGATGGCTCTGATTGAGTCACCTGGAGCCTCTGAAAAGAGAGCTCTGACCTCCAAAAACCTCAAGGTTTCTCCAGGATTAAGTGCAGCTTTTGAACAGAGGTGGTGAACAAACTTTTGCCTTCTCCCACTGTGACACATTGCAAGGGAATCTTTGTGAAGAAATTTTGGTGAAGATTGCATCACAGAAAACCCAGTCCTAAAGCAAATTTTAAGGATGTGGCAATTTAGCCCTAGTGATTTAATTGCTATATTCCTTTAGTAACAATTGTTCTTTTCTATTAAGAGGTATCAAACATAGCCTGATTAATTGTTGGCTGAAAAACAGGAGTGCCTAATTTCACTGAGGCATGCTACTCAATGTGCTGGAGCTGGGATTCCATTATAAAACATACACAGAATCCATTTTTAAACATCCACAGAAACCATTTTTAAACTGGTTTAACAGCAGGTAAATTTTATCAAGATATTTCCCTTTTAAAAAATCTCAAATGCTGTAGTACCTGGCCAACTCTCCTGCTGATATGCTGTGGTTTAAAACAGTACATTTGCCCACTCCACCCCCCAGTATGTCAAATCTGGTCACAAGTCTTGTCTGTCTGTGCAAAACAATGTTTTACAAAACTGTTGTTTAGTATCTCCTTTGAGCTTTAGAGTGAAAAGTTCAAACTTGTGCTTGCAAGGATTCCATTTGGTAGTCATTGTTTTACTACTTTTACTAATTTGTTAGTGATTTGCTACTGTTGTGGTGCATGGAGATTAGAAGCACATTACTAACCCTCTAGCTGATCCCAGAGAAAAGTAATGGCTTGTTGGGATTGTGATATTTGATAGTTTCCTTCCTCCCAGTGCCTTCATCTTTGTGTTCTCCTTTCTCTACTTGACTTTTCACTCTGGAGTGTCCAGAGTTGGAGGATGTCCAAGCACAGCAAAGCTCTGTAAGCCTGTGCAGTTATTCCATGGTCAGCTGGAGAAGGGGGGAAGCATCTCTAAAGAAAAATTTTAAAATAGTATGGTGTTCACTCTGAGAGTGTATCTTTGTGTGTGACCATTCTCACTCGACTGTGTAATTGATGCAAGTATGGAAAATACAATGTACGTGGCCCAGAGGTAGCATCCTGCTCTTCAGTACTTTTCTAAAAATAGCCTGAAAAAAGAGTACTTAGCATTTTTGTGATGCCTGTTATAATGTCTCAGAGCTCTTCTGCGGTGTGCCTTTAGTCTCAGATATGGCTCAAGCAGGAGAAGTTTTGTTCTCCATGTGGGGTTTAGGTCAGCGGCGGTTGGCAGAGCCGCTGCCCATACCCGGGTCCCACATGTGGCCAGTCCCTGGGTTCGCAGCATTCTCTGCTCAAACACAGGGTTAAGATTTCTTCCTGTGCTCTGACCCCGTTGTGGTGGGTAAACAGGCCAGAGCAGCATGAAAGGCTGGAAGCCCCGTTCCTGGCTGGGGCGGAATTCCCTCGGCACAGCCCCGCAGAAGAGGCAGGAGGCAGCGCACAGGCTCTGCCCCAGATGTCTGCTACCTTTGGTGTGCAAATACTGGGACCCTGATAGGCAGCCAGCACGGAGCCTTTCAAGTTCTCCTTTAGTTCCTGCTGTGTGTCTTTCCCCTCTTACTGCAGAGAGAGGAACACTCTGGTTTTGTTATGTTTGAATTACACTATCTTTTATATTAGAGCAGATCAAAAAAAAAAAAAGCTAACACCCAAACCATTTTCAGTTTGCATAGCTCTATAAGCAACTGTTTCATAATTAAAGTGTTTAATTAAAATGTACGTCCTCGACAAAAGCAAAATTGTTCTGTAGCGTTGCTGCTAGCGTGAAGTTTATACAAGACAACATTCAGCAATTTCTCAGTCACTTACTACATAAAAGCAGTTCCAATCCGACCTTTAAAATAACCCACAAAATTCTTCATATAAATAAATATTCCACTGGCATAATTTATAAATTACTTTGGTTAAAAATGTTAAATTGCCAAGAAGTCTGACTGCAACTGGTCTGGTTCTTCTGTTTTATGTACATGTTTAAAAAAAAGAGAAGAGAATGTTGAAACAGCTGAGGTTGGTTTGGTTGAGGGTTAATGTTTGGGTAAGAAGCCTCCAAGGAAAACTGAAGTGCTGAATGAACACCACTCTATGGTAATTAGTGAGTGGTATTTTTCCTTTGGAGTCAGTTGCTGAATCAATGTAATAGCTAGTGATGGGAACGAGGAGGGACACGGGATGAAGGAGATGATAAATTTCCCTGTGACATGTAGTATTGAGATTGTGGCCATTTCACTAAAGATATATATGTGCTTCTAGCAGAAGAAGGCGTGCAAGTTTTGTTACATTGGCTAGAGTTTTATTGGTTTAAGTTAGTTACTTTTTTTTTTCTCCTTTTAAATTTTTTTTTATTATCCTCAACTCATATATGGGTAATGTGATACCATATTAAATGGTTGCTGTCTTCCATATTTGAAGATATATACCTGAATTCAGAGGCTGGTAAGATATTCCCTGTTTATACAGTCATGTCTGTAAAATCTGCAGAGCACTTTAGGATCTCTGAAAAAATATCTGACATTATATTGAACTTTGAATGTACACTTCTGCACAGAAACAGAATATTTTTCTTCAGAGATATGTGAAATGTAGATGGATAGATATCTCCTAAAAGTGGGCATGTTAGGAGATAAAAAGAGAAGACTGTTTTATTCAGTTCCATAGCTTCCACACCAAACATCTATATGGTCTCAGACTTGTAAAAGCAAAGACTCAGTGCATCAGTTGGTGAAAGAACTGTGACCATGTTTCTCTGTCCCTCCCACAACTGTCAATTAACTTAAGGTTGGACATTTTTTGCCCAGAAGAGTTTAATTTTTGAGAGGGGAAAAAGATTTTCCACTAAATAAAAATCTTAACAAAATTTACTTGAAAACATTGGGGGTTTTTATCTGAAACCCCAAACATCCAGTCATAATACTAATGAAATAAAACTGTTTGAATGAATGTGGGAAATGCACCAAAACCACAAGTGTTTTCTCTTGACCCTTCCTTTTCCTGACCCTATGTCATGAATAGCTTCTTAGCAGGGAAGATGCAGACCAGCTTGAAGGCTGCTTCTGTGGCCTCATACTGAGGTCAGCCAGATCCCTCAGCCCTGGGACAACGCTGAGCTGGGATCATGGACCTGGGTGAGCCCTCTTGGGACATCAGGGACCTGTACAAGCCTCCCGAGATACTGCTCACTTGGTCCTAGCTGGAAAGCCCTTGATATTGTGTGGTGGTGTTTTTGAATGCAGCCTCAACTTCAGCAAAATAGCAGTCATTTGCCTTAGAGATAAAGGAAGAGCAATTGTTTTTAGTGGAATTATCTGATTTAAGAATATATGGCATGTGTAGGGTTTTAGGGGTGTCAGGCTCTGATTTTAATAGACAAAGTATGCCCACTGAGAGAACTCTCAGTCCTCTGGAAGAGAGCACAAAAGACCTGTGAGTATCAGTGAGATCAAGTTTTCTCCAGAATGTTCTGGGGCTGTGATACCTTCTCACAATCTTTAGTGTTATGCCTTTAGTGCTGTTCCCCTGGACACTGTATTTGCCCTTTTTTTTTTTTTTTTTGAGGTAGTTTGAGGGGGTTTATGGTAATGGTAGGCAGAGGTTTGGCAGGGTGCCCAAACTGGTGCTTCACGTTTAGGTCCACTGAGGGGTCTGAAGGGAGTCAGTGGCTTTAGGGGAATATGTCACATTCTTAAAACTAGGCATGTGTGGAGCAGTGGGTTAGCTAAGGCTGTAGATCAGGTTTTGTGTATTGTGGCTGTGGACTGTTCTTTCCATCTATTAAAGTGATATCCTGTTTTCCCAAGAATATCATATTTAGGAGAAAGCTAGTCAAGAATTCTTCTAAGTAAAAGACCTTTTTTCTGTAGTTCACATAATAGCAGTTCAGTTGGATAAAAATAGTACAGAAAACAAATTAAACTTACAAATGAGAGGATATTAGACTTTGGTCATCTTAAAAGTTGGTATTGGCCTTTTTTCTGAGGGATTGTTTTATTTGTTTGGGTTTTTTTTTCTTTTTATTGATCTTCTTCCCCCTCAATGTTGCCAAGGTTTCTCACTGTTTTGTTGTTGCTTTCTCATAAAACTCCCCGCAATTCTTAAGGGAAACATTCTCATTAAGGTCACAGTGGTAAAAGAAATGTTTATGGCAAGGTTAGGAAGTATTTCTAACTATTTGGAGGTATTTTTCAAGGCAATTTATCCTTACAGTGGTCATTTAAAACTAAAATAAAACTCCAAGTAATAAGACCCATTCTTTTCCACCAAACCATGTAGAGTCCTGGACTTCAGCAGGGAATGATACATGAAACCATTGAATATGGTGTAGAAGAACAGTAAAACCAACTTTCCAAATGGAGAATAAAAGAGTTTTAAAGCCCTATCTAAACAATTTTGCTACTTTTAACTTTGCTGATAATTAGTTTGATACAAATGTGCTGATATTACTCGTACTCGGGAGTGGAAAAATGCTTACCTGGATGGAAGAGTGACTGCCAGGTTGGTTTGGTGCTCACCCTGCTCCCCCTCACAGACATGAAGGCTACATTTAGGGCAGGAAATTAACACAGAGAGCATTCCCAAGCACTGGCACATGGAAAGCCATGATGGGAGGTTCTCAGGGGGGTTCTGGATGGGTTTGTGAGCGCTGCCAGCTGCCCTGTGCTGAAGCCCTGTGGCTGGGAGCTGGGCAGGATGGGGTTTACAGGCAGCCAGTTTGCTCTGATGGTGCAGGGATGTGAGTGAGCTCTGTGTCCACCCAACCCTGGTTCCCTGCAGTTCTCCCAAGCACGTTTAATTTGTTTTGCTGGTAAGGCTACTAGATGTACAAGCGTGTTTGTGTGGGGTGGTTTTCTGTGTTTGGCATCAGAGTGAGCTCCCTCACCTCACAGGAGCATGCAGTAATTAGTGTGGAGTTAATAGCACACCTGGATGCTGCAGCTTCTTGTGCAGTCACACTGCCATGTAGGCCAGCCCTGTGCTGTACACAAGTAGGGCATGTTTACACTGCTGTTACTGGATCAACACTACAGCCTGTACCACACTGGGTTACAAATACCTGCTCTAACAAACATAATTAGATGAGCATGAAAATGTCTGAGCAGCCTTAGCGGTGGTGAGCTATGAAAGGACGGGAGAATAGAAGTGATGGCTACAAACTGGACTTACTGTCTAAGAGTCCAGAAAATCTTCAGGAATCCAGTATTTTATAAATTGGGGTGGGGTTTTTTTCAAAGCATATCTAAGTACATTATTTAAGGACAATTCTTCTTCTGTACAGAAGATTATCTTTCAACATTGATGGCACACACTTATTTTTTTAGTATTGCTGCAGAGCTTGTGTGGGATCTGAAAGCTGGCTGGCAACTTTCAGTTTCTTGTATTTTCAACTGTCAATGAAGACTTTATCATCTGAATTTAGTTGCCAGTTCTGCTGAGAACACACAAGGTGGAGTATCACAGGTTTTGGTCCTGTCAGCTCTGTGGTTTGGCAATACCAGCTGGATGTGCATGGGGAGTGCACTAGCAGGGCATTGGTGCCAGGGTGATTTCTCCCCAGGAGACAGGCAGAGCTGTGCAGGTGGAGCTGGTTGAGACTTCGGGTTTCTAATCCAAAGTCTGCTGGCAATAACAGTAGAGTTCCCATTTAGTTTGGTGGAGTTTAGCTCAAACACTGATGATAGAACTCATCATCTTAGTCATGGTGTCAATCTGGTGAGGATGATGCTTCATCTTCCTCCCTCATCCTTCCAGAATGGCACTGGTGAGCAGAGTGGTGTGTAGGAACAATGGCACTTGTATTTAATAAGACACATCAAACCACAGCAGAATTCTTGCAAATCTTGCACTGGCTGCAGATGCAATAAAAAATTTCTAATTTTTATTTTTATCAGGTTGAATGGAACACTGGCTAAAAAGCAGATGATCTTTGTGAGCATGTCAGGAAATTGAGGCTGCTTTCACTGACCTTCTGGTTAGCTTCTGCCATTGTCTGGCAGGTCGCTGAGCAGTGAATACAGTGACTGATGGCTCTGTGGAGCATCTCGGTGGTGCAGCTCTTCCTCTGCAGCACGACACTATTGTGCTGCTGATTGTCTGAAGCTACACTTGCCATTTAGGGTGGCAAAACAAACAATGGTTCGGCAGGTAATTGCCAGGTTCCCCTCCCTCAGGATGGATTCTGACTTCTTTTTCAGTCTGGAGGTCTCTAGTACCAATGCCTCTGTCTTGGCAGTTACAAAATTGCTTGGAATCTGGATTTAGAGCTACATCTGGAGGGAGAGACTTTCTTGCAAAGGATTTACACAGTTTGCCAATGCACGTGATAAGAAGCTGCTTCTAGAGCAGTTACTTGTGAAGAAGTAACACCCAGAAGTGATTACTTACACATCCTGGTGTGCTTTTTGGTCAACTACTGGAGGATTCCCTGAGTAGGATATTCATTTGCCTTTACCTCAGAGGAGCAGGGAGCAGCTTTTCAGGCAGTGCATGCTGTGTGCCAGCCAAATGTGCCACAGCCAGGCCTGAAAACTATTGCTGGTGACAAGCTGGAGGCTGGTCTGAAAAAAAAAAAAGGGTGATCTTCCACTTAACTTCCTTGAGGAGAGTGGTTTCATCATGAACCCTGGGAAGTGGCATAAAAACAGCTCTTCAGTGTCAACAGAGCACTTGTGGATGGGATAAGTTAAAGCCTTCTCTGAGACTATTAAATGAAAGACTAATTATAGTTGTCCTTTTGGTAGCTCATTGATTTCATTCTTTGGCTGTAATCTGTAAGAAGCATCACAGTCATTAAAACACATTGGTACCCTGCTAATGGTGAAGAGCTGCACTCCAATAAAAATACAGCCTTTAAACAATAGAACAATATTTTACTAGTGGAGTGCCTCACAGGGATTTTAGTTGAATATGTTTGTTTTTCATTTGGAGCACATTCACTGAAATTTGCAAATGCAAATTAGCAAATGGTTACAACAAACTAAGAACATCCACGTCGCATGCACTTAATCAAGGATTGCTGTGTGAGCAGAGCCTGTGCATGGGCATACATCAAAGCTGGTATCTGCCTATGTTGTAATGTATTCCTCCACATGACCATATCCCATACATGGTAGTTATTATTCTATTAGTACCCAAACCACAAACCCTTTCCAATATCCATCTGTGAAGATGCAAATAGCTGCATACTTTGTTTTATTAAGGATCAGCCATTAGGGGGTCGCTGGTTAAAAGTCTGAAGATCATTAGAGGGATTCTTAAAAAATAAACAAACAGCTGTTGTCATATATCTTGAAGAGTTTCTGTTGTACCAATGCAATTTTTATCTGTGGTGATGATGTTGTCATGGGAACATATGCACAGGGGAATTAAGTGATGTCAGGAAAAGTGTAAATGATGCAAACAGTCCTAATTTGAAATGTTAATTACCACCCTTCCCACTACTCCAAAGAACAGTTCAATTTGATTTTATTTCAGATGTAGGGAAAAATATGACACTTTTGTCTAACAATAAGTAGCTTACATTGTTGTACCAAAGTGAGTATGAGTCAGTGAGTTAATCTGCATTGGCAGCATTTGCACTGGGGACCATCTGCAGCCCTGCTTGTCTGAGCATCAGTAATATTCCTCTGTGAATATCTCATCTTGATGGTCAGGGGAGACAGGCAGCCTCTTTAAAGAGTTCCATAAATGCTTATAATTGCTGCATTAAACTTCAGTTTATTATTTTCTCCAGGTGCAGGTATGCGGATGATATGAAACCCCACTGCATTTACATACAAATTGAAGATTTTTATTAATCAGCCCAGTAACAGGAATCAAACAGCAACACTCCATCAGGTCCTTAAATACATTTGGTGACATTTTTACCATGCATTAGCATGATAGGGCAAGCAGAATATAATGTACCAATGATTGCTTTTCCATTGAAAGCACAAACGGTTTCATTTTTCCTGTCATCTCAAATAAGTGTTAAAGAGGGTTTGGAGGCTATTGTGTATGTTCCGTATGCTAGGGACTTACAAACACTGATGGCCACATTAAATAACCATTAGTGGCTCGGCTTAGATCATTGCAACATCCCTCCTCTTCAGAATTTATTCTTTGATTTAAAGTGAAAGCAATCTGTGACTGCTTTCATAAAGTCCTTCGGCTCCCTCCATTTTTTTTTTTCTCAAACAAAATGCATTACAACAGTAATTTTATGACTGTTAAGATAACTGCCGTTAACAAGCACTTAATTAAAATGTATAATAAATAGCAGGCTGCAGTCTTATCTCCTCTCATGAGCTCCCAGCAGCCTGAGACTCCAATGCTCAGCCCTGCTGTTCCTCAGCTTGTTTGCAGATTAATTGCTTTTCTGTCTGGCAAAAGCTGCTTCTCCTTCAGCCAGATCGTAAATGACCAGATAGGGACTTTATCAATCAAGCTACTACTTTCTGTGATCACTTCCATTCAACACCTTCTGAATTTCGCATTGAGAGGAACAGAAGTTATAGAGATAGGATTTAACATCTTCGTTTTTGTGCACTTGGAATTTACGATAGTGCTGTCACCATTTGACACTGTTAATCTTTACATACAATACCCTTGGAGCAAGACTGGTTTTGTTCCTGGGCTGGAACCATCCCTTGTAAGAATTGTGAAGAATACATGTGAAACACAACTGAGGTGCCCTCCATAGTGCAAGGCTGCATCTCTTCCATGATCTGTGTGCACTCACTGATGTGGCTCAGCATCACTCTGGAACCTTGGATTCTGACCAGGACAGCAGTTTACAGTTGTATTAATTGAAAACTTGTTTTCTTTTCATTATTTATCATTTATATGGGGCAGTTGTCTGAAGAACTCAGCCATGGCTAAAGGTAGTTGCTAAATGTGCCTTTGATGGAATCCATATTATGCTCAAAGGAGGTTTTGTAAAATCAGAAGTTAGAGTTCTGCTATTTGGACTTTGCCCATCAAGAAAACCCCAGTGCATATGGATTTTAGGAAACACAGTTGTTTGCAAATGAATTGTGATTTCTGAATTTAGTAAGATGATCTAAACAGGTCTAATCGCTGTAGAAATTCTTTTCTTTTTACCAAAAGGTTTTAACAGAACAACTCCTCCTGCTACTTGCAGAATGCACAAGAGTTAAAAATGTAAATATGATACCAGAGTGCAAATGTACCGCATGCCACTATAGAAATACAATCCTTGAACTGCAGAAGGTATGTTGTTTTCTTCTTACCTGCTCAGAATATAAACAAATCTCTAATTTAACAGGTTTATCTCACGTGCTGAGCAAAGGGAATGGCTTCCATTTGGAGTTTTAAACATGCACTGTATAGTAACTTTGAAAATGCACTATATTAAATTTAGGCTGGCTTCTGAACACACATGAAGCTGCAGTGTTAAACATTATTTGTGTAGCTGCTTCCGTGTCATCACTAAGGTCAGTCTTCTTAAACTAAACCAGAATGCTTTCCCCCCACCTCCACACACTATTCTCTGAATACAGCAGCCCTATGAACAAGCTTTGTTGTTGTTGTTTGGTTGTCTTTTTTTTTTCTCCTCCTGTCAGTTAGAGAGGCAAGGGACTTCCCTCATGGAAAAACTTGTGCCTAGGAGAGCCAAAATGCAGGAGTTCCCTGACAGCAGCATGTAGATTTATGTTAGCAGTCTCTAAGGACATTTGGAGCATCTTTGCAGAGGGTGTTTTCTTGTCTGAACTCCTTTGAGTGGTCTTCTCAGAGCTTCATTCTTAAAACACATCACCGGGAGTTAATTGTAAGTGAATGGAAAGGAGAGTGGTCCTTAAGAGGCCACTGCAGCCAGTGCTGCTGGCAGATGTGCTCTCAGACAGTCCCTGAGCAGATCCATCAAGGGGCTGGAGGAGGGTTGGGGTGAGTGATGCACGTGTATCAGTTTAAGGAAAAACCCCAAAGCAATGGGAGTGCTCTCAAGGTGCAGGAATGAAGAAGCTGCTGATAAAGAGTTGCTATAAAGCTGCTAAAGGAGAAAAACCACAGCTATTTGGAATCCTCCAAGCTATTTGTCATGGTCACTACACTGCTACCACTTAAACAAACAAACAAGCACAAAAGATAAAGACAAGAAATAATCACTGAGTGTATCAGTGAGAAGAGAATGTGCAGATAGTAAAATTACATACATAGGTCAACCAATTTGCACTGTAATGCTGCTGCAGGTGAATGGCCCTGGTGTAAGGTGCATGGACATTTGCAGCTCTGATGTGGTTATGACAGAGAAATGTTGTTATCATTAATGTGTTTCTGTGCACAAGGGTCAGAACAGCATTTACATCTCACACCTGTAACCATTAGGTGAACAGACAGATTCACAGAACACTCCTTTGAAGGGAGGGGATGCACAACAAACCACCGTGTTTGTGTCTTTTTATGTTTTTCTTGTTTAATTTGACTTGTTTAATAGGCCTTGCAGTTGCACTTATGTTTTCCCATGGCACCTGTACATTTGAAATTCTGAGTTCTTACCAGTTTTCCCTCTGCCTTCATATGTCAGTAAAGATGGGGTGTTTTGCTTTTGGACTTTCCTGATGTCTTGAAATCTCTGCTTAAAGTGCAGCTGGTGCTTCTTTTTGTGGAGTTGGCATTTATGTCCTGAGCTGGTAGCAGGCTGAGCTTTCTTGGTGAGATCTTTTTCGCTTCAGATTCTTTTCAGGTAATTTTTCAAATATTTGGTGTTCATCTGCTGCCCAGTGTTGTGTCATTTGTGAGAGCTTTGTTGAAAAGGGAAATGGCTTGATATAGATGGAATTTTTTCAGATAATTTCTAATACACTTGGATACTGGCTCAAAAAGCTGTTGCATAAGCAAGATTTCTATGTGAGTGGCTATGAGTCTCATTGCAGGTGGGAGGGAAGAACATTAGGCACTAATGGGGCAGGCCCACTTAAGAGTACAGCCATGGCTGATTAATCCAGATCATCTCACTCCACTCATTATAGCATATGTGTTTTAATTTTTATTACTTAGGAATTTATTTTGAAATTATGCTGATTAAAAAGGTCATATTTCCATCAGTACCTACATTAATTCAACCTTGTAATATTTACTTCACCCACTCAGCTGGGTGGAGTGACTTTTTTATGGATGAGCAGATGTTATAGCTGAGCTGTCAATTTTTATATTACTTCATTAATTTATTCACAAGAAATGTTTTAATCCCAAACACTCCACTGTGAACAAGTGGCAAGAGTTCTGCAACACCCTGACAATTCAGTGATATCTTCTTCACATTTTGAAATGGAGACATTCTCAAATCTGACATAAGCAAATCTAGTATGCATTGAATATTTTATTTTAACATTGCATTTGGTGTGATGGTCTTTGCTAGCTCAGCTGAGTGAAGCAGTCTTTACCTGTGAAAATGTCTATAACTTCATATAAGTCAATTAAATAATTCAGCAGTTGAGATTTTCTTGTTCTCTTGTAATATTCTCAGTTTAGCCCTCATATTGATCTTTATTCTTTCTGTCTTCATCATCAGTTAGCAAGGGTACAATCCTAAGGTACAAAGATTTCTAGTTACCCTAATTTGTTTGATATGATCCCATGGAGTTTAGAATTTATTATTTATTTACTTACTATATTCCCAGTTTGTTGAAATATCTCATGACATTTATGGTAGGGAAAACTGGAGAATTGGGCACTCAAGAGAAGGACTAATGAGAATTTTGAAAATTGAGGGAGGAAAAACAATTTCAGACTGTGGCATTAGCACACTGTCTAAATACTTCTACTCCATGGATAATTAGTTATTGGGAAATGTTGGATTTTCTTTAGATTTTGTCATTAGTAAAGAACATGTCTCCATGTAATGAATGTGTGTTTTGAAGATTTTCACAGTCAAAATAGCTGAAATAGCAATCAAAAAGAGTTATGCTTTCTCTGAAAAAATGAAATTGGAAGCTGACATCCTGGATCAGGGCTGTGCTGCACGTGGCCAGCCGTGTGATGGGTTTTGCTGTAGAGCAGTGCACAAACATGTGCAGGGTTGGGAAACCACGATGCTCAGCACACTGGGGATGGTGATGACAGCTTTTGTAGCTCCTCCAGGACAGGGCTGCACGCTGCCCCACCTCCAAGTGTGTGTTCAGAGCCCTACTCAGCATTGCTGCCGGCCTGGTGGAAAAACAGAAATGCCCTTAATGCAGCCAGTGATGGGAACTTCATTTCCTTAAAGAGAAACCTGGAAGACTTCCCAGATTATATATGTGTGCCTCTAACTTCAGAGGATGGCTGTGCTAAGAGTAAAATTAGTAGTAGAGGGCTCTTCTTGTTCTCTTGAGTACCCTCATTTAGCCCTTCTAATGATTTTGGAGCTTCTTCATCATTGCAGAATGGGTGCAAGTCCTAAGGGAAAATAAACATATACATATAAACATATATTGATACCTAGTTGGCTCAAATAATGTAATTTGGGGTTGAGGAGCAAAAGACTGTGAACTTGGGTAGATTGGTACTGAATTCTCATTAAGAACAGAAACTAATAAGACTATTTAAATTCACTTAAATACTTATCACACATTTTAACTGATTTTTATCTTAAAAGACTTTGTGGGGATGAGACTAAAACTGTGAAGGGACTATTTTAGTGACGCACGGTCATTCTAAAGTCTTCCCTAGCATACTCCCTCTGCTCCCTCTGTTCTACAGAGGCAGGAGCTAAAGAGATGAGCAATTCAGAAAATGTTGTTTGTTTCTCTTCTGAGGTAAATTAACAATTTTTTTAGAAGTTATTTTTCAATAAAGCATTTAAATGTGTTATTAGGTGTGCTGAGTTAAGGTAAAAGTTGAATTTCAGCTACAAACCTAGTTTTCAGGTATTTTCAATTTTTGGTGATAGTCTTAATTATCAACCAATATAATTTCCTTTGAAATGATCAGTCACAAAATTGGAGTGAGCAAAAAGCATATATTTTTCTGATTTTGTGTATGGAACAGTAATAATGGAGTTCTAACTTACTAAAAATGTTTGTGATTCTTCAGTTCTTTGGGTGCTTTTTTCCCTAGTAGAAATCTTCACCATACAATCTACAGCCATTTAGGCTGTATTTGAATTAATTATTGAAAGAATTTTTGCTCTTCTCCTTGACTTATTTCTGCCCTCTGGCTGATCTGTTCATGGTCAGCACTCACATCTCCAAATAGGTAGAAGGCTTTGATATTTTGGGAGGCCAAATTGAAGGGGTTGGAAGAGTGTTTAAAGTTTGCAGGGAAGCATTTAATGCCCATTTACATTCAGGTTGCTCAAACAATTGTTATTAAAGAGGGATAAACACTAGTTTTCATCTTACTCATGCTGATATTTTTGGAATAGACATGCACCCAACCCAGATATTCAGACCTAGAATTCAAGATTTTAGGGAAAGGTTCAAACTCTTATTTGAATTTTGCTGAGTCTTCCTGGTTTGATTGCAGTAGGATCTGCCACCGGTGTTCCCAGTCCAGGAATAGGCACAGATGCTGGGTGCAGGCACAGACTCAGAGACCCAAGGGAATTTTTTTCTGAGTAATCAAAGGGATTCATTCTCTTCCATCCCTGCTGTTGTTGTGGAGATCAGTGGGCTTGTCCCATTCACAAGACAGCAAGGTCAGAAGGGTTTCTTCTGTGTCTTTTTGCCATAGCAGATACAATCTGCTCTGGTGTACTTGGACCCAGAAAGGGCTAAGACAAAATTCATGTGTTTGCTGGGGACATGCATAGGTAGGATGTAGTTATGAATCAGTATTTTACAATGATGTTTTTGCTGTGCATTTCTTTCAGCAGAAAAACAGTAGCTGCAGTAGTTTTAAACTGCGTGACATTCTTGGAAATGTAAGTTCAGTTAAGGCAGGCTGAGGACGATGGTGTGTATTAGTATTAACCAATTACAAAAAAACCCTTGACAAATTAAATGTCAACTCCTACCCAGCTGTGGCTGCTGAAATTCAGATCCAGATGCAAGATTGGATCTTGTGTGTATCTTTGCTATGCTGAAACACAGTGGCAAAAAGCAAGGATATTCTCCTCTGCCTCTTAGCTAGCAGTTAATCGAGCTCTCTGTCTCAAATATCTTCTCAGTGATCAGGGGTTCTTAACTGCTCACATTTTTCATTCCTCCCATCACCTGAGAAGGCTTGTCAATTGTTAAACCAAGCAGCAGTGACTTCCCAGTAAAATAAGATGAAACAAAGCAAACTCTTTTTCTTCTTCTGTGAAGTCTGTATAACTCTGTTGCAAAGTACTTTTTCTACCTTAGTTATGAGTAGGAGAACTCATGTCACTTTGTGCAACATTTCAGTACCAAGCTTTTAAAAGTAACAATTGAAACTGGTAAAGACCTGGGAGGTCACTGAATAATGGCTATTGCCAAGCAGGAATTTTCTCTGTAGTGTGTATATATTCCCTAGAGCTTTTCCAAGTCTTGTTTTTTTAAAAGTCTCCATTAATAGAACCAATTTCTCTTAGGAAATTATTGCACATGGAAAAGGTTTCACAAGAAATCTTTCTTATTGCATGATAAATCAAAATTTGCAAAGTTGTGCTCTCATACACAGGTTCTCATGTGCTGCTGATCACATTCCATCTCTCTGAGCACTGTCATTGCTGTTGGTATGTCTGATGCACCATGTCTGTTCTTAGTGGGTCTGACCAGAAATAATTTGATTTTTGGCATCCTTTTCCCTGGATCATTGTGCTGAGATGAGAACAAACCCTTGTTATTGGGATTTGCTGTGATGAGTGACTTCTGTCTGCTTCCAGCCACAGACCAAGGGCCCAGGCTCTCTGCAGACACAGCTGCAGGAGGGACAGACTCACACTTGGGTTCAGGGCAGCAGTGTCAGACCACAAATACTCATGGCAGGAGAGAAGGGCCTTTCCCTCTCACTTGCAATTATATTTGCTGTTGGTCATTTATTTTTGCTCTAACGGTTGTTGTTGTAAGGAAGGGCTTTCCTTCAATCCAGAGTCAAGTCCTGGACTGAGTATAAGAGGATGGAGATTTTGTAATTCATTGTGATTCAGTGTTCAGGAATAGCTCCCATAGGAAAGAAAAAGCTCAGTAGGACTGTACTGAAGAGAGGCAAGAGGCTGGAGAAACTCAGAAACAGACCTGCAGACTAAGCATCTGGCAGGTGGTTTATACTGGCATTTCTTTGAAATGAATTTGAGCTATTAAACTCCTGTGTTCACTTCTGTCCATAGCTGGTGTAAGTACAGACAAGCTTAAATGAAGCCAGTGGAGTTATGCTGAATTTAAATTAATGTTAAACATCTTAGGTAGTGCATCTGTTTAATTAACTTATTACATGAGTCCTTTGTGAAAAGAAATTCAGTGATTTCTCCTGAAAAAAAAAGTCATTCCATTATTCTCTTGTAATGATAATTTGAGCCCTGTCTCTTTTCTCTCTCTCATTTATACTTTAAAAGCTTCTGTAACCCCTATTGTGTGCTTCAAAGGTGCAGCCAGAGCTCCAAGTTTGTGCAGATGAAGGGCAGCCCCTCTGGGCTGGGCTGTGGCACACTGGATCAGAGACACTGGCTCCAAGCAGTGCTCTGGGTGTGCAGTGAGAGGAAAATCTTGTGCTGAGGGAGGTCAGCAGGGAGAATGGAGTTCCCATTGTGGAAACTGCTGTGTGCTCTAGCTCTGGTCAAAAGTGCCATTAAATCTTCAGTACTCAAGAGGTTCTTCAACGATGTCTTAAATTCAGAGGTTCCTACATTTGAAAGTTGTGCATTTGATATAAAACTTACTCAAACTGCAGGGTTTTTTCCTACATTGTAAAAATCCTACAAGCTGTTTTCTACAGAATTACACAGAAGCTGTGCATCCCTTGATTAGTTGCTTAAACACCACAATCTTGTTAAGCAGAGTTTTTTTTTTTGTGTGTGGGGTGATTTTTTTTTTGTTTGTTTGTTTGTTTTCTTTTAGTTTTTTGGGTTTTTTTTCTTGGTGTTACATATACCTAGAAAGACTTCCCTAGGCATGGCTTCTCCCACTATCTGACACAATTTTATGCTGTGCAGGGGCTTGTTCTTGTCTTCTGGTATTTGTAAGGCCTGTACAAATACAGTGGATCATAGCCTGAAAAATCAAATAATAATTGAAGACAAAGGCCCTGAATCTGTATATTTCACGTTTCCAAACTGGATTTTGGAGGAATTGGTGTTCAGTGTTTCCTGCTGTTGTCTGTCATGTGAGTGCTCAGGATCATTACTGGAGAGGAACTGTACTTGTGTCCCTTCCCTTGTGTCAGTATCTCCTTTCCTGTATCAGATGTACATTCACCCCTAGAGCCATGAATGGGTTTCCATTCATGTCAGATCAGGTCCTCACCTGTCTGCTTGAATTCATTCTGCCAGAAGCTTTCCTAACAGTCCATCACCAACAAAATACAGTGAGCAGGCATCCATCTGCCCTAAAATCCAGTTTGCCTTGAACAGGATCTATTGAAAGTGTTCAAACATTGAACACTTTATGCACGATGTTTGTGATGACTGGTCACTTCTCTCTCTGTGGTGATGCAGACAGACCTTTGCTGAACTTTTAGGGTGTTGGAGGTCTCAGACCACCACTCTTCAGTGTCATTCTCACTGAAGGGAAGCTTTTTTTGAAGCTGTTTGGATTTCTTTCACACAACTCAGTGAGTTGTCTTTCTTCATTCATTACTATTCTGTTCATTTTTATGGATAGCTCTCATTTCAGTTTAACCCAAACAATAAATATCCAAATCCCCAAGTCAACAGTCAATATTCTTTAAGATATGTAAAGGCATTATATTGAGCACTTCTGGAAACAGACTCAGGGCATCAGGGCATCATGAGCTGGTTGCTCCTGAATCAGTAACTGGTTTGGAACAATCAACTGTGTATTTCCAGCTTCTTTTCAACCTCTCTCAGTGTTAAAATATTAGTTCTTCTCCAAGATAGGCTGTCAGAGGCAGACAAGTATCTTTGTATACCCATCTTCTCAGGAAATAATCACCATATCCTTGAAAAACTCCTTGGCAAAGCACATGCTAACAAAAAGTGCTGGGAATTTTAGGTGTTGTCAAGAAGAGCATAGGATTGAATTCCACACCTGGAATTTAGAAGATGCCAAAGGGAGAAAAGAGAGCAAACCAATGGAGGGATTCAAATCAATTAGGTACAGAAAGAAGAGCAATCATGATGATTGAAAATAGCAGTCCCTAGTTGTGAAGGTAATTGTGGCAAGGCATGGCTTACTTTGTGTTTCAGGATGATGTGTCAAAGGCAGCTATGCATCACATTCACAAAAAGACCTATTTTATATCTTAATCTGATCCTTGGTCCATGTGCCTTTAATTAGAACCAGAAGTGAGCCCTGTATGGAGAAGAGTATGGTGGGCTAAGTCTGCATCCTGGGTCATCTCGAGTGAACAGGGTGATAGTGTTCCCATACTTTGGATTAAGAATAATTTGCTTGCCTAAGAGTTTGCTGTGTTAAAAACAGATACAATCTCAAAACCATGAAGAGCTTCATCCCTCCAGATCTCACAGAAGAGCTTCGGCTGGCTGTTATTTTACACAGACCAGGGTAGCTTTCCTTGTGGATTAAAAAATAATCACCTCTAGGATGAAAATTGTCCCTGTAGTTCCTCTTCCTGCGTGCTGGATGTATTTACGTCTCACACATAAATATCATCAAACTTAAGTTATTAGTTCCTTCTCAATTAGTTTGAAATTCTCTAGATCCAGAGCTCATCCTTTTTTTATTGATTAGCTTTTTAAATTTGTATTTTTTTTTTATCTCCTAGCACCATAAGAAGTCTGGACTTGGAGACTTTATTCAAGTCCCACTTTAAGTTGGGAACTGCATCAGTGTAGGAGCTGTTGTGTTGCGTCTGAGACGGTTTCTGTGAGCTGGTAACTGTAGCCAGTGCTGCAGCCTGGATCGGATGTCCAGGCTGGTATTTCAGCCTCCTCTTAGTGTCCAAAGAATTTTAATAGGACAAAAGGCCAATTTCGAGTTTGTCTATTTGAGTTTACTGGAATCTATGCTCAATACAAAACCAAATGCACTGTGGAGGTTGTGTCTTCTATTCAACAAGGGGACAACATACTTTCATGGGTTAAAAATGGACATTTTCTACATGCTTATGTACAAAATAGATAAAATATGTGACTAACTTTCAACCTCTTCAGCTTGTCTCCTATTTCTGTGGGGAGACTCTGCTCCTCCAAAGTGTAGAGGAAGAGCTGTCCATGTCAATGAAGCCTTCCCGGACACTGGCATGGTGTGGACTGATGTAGGTATATTTTCCTTCAAAGCAGGAGCCTGTCTCTCAATGTGTTAAAAGTGCACCTTGCCCTGTGTTCTCACTCAGATGGAGGAACAAGAGTTCAGCTGGCACCGGGCTCTCCTATTTTTGGCTGATAAGGTTTTGTGTAAACAAATGCAGGTCTCTGAATTATCTGGCATGAGGATCAGTTAGGGGTGCTGGCTTCCTATAGCCTTAATCTAGTTGGCCTAAATGATTTATAAACTGGCAACATGATAAATGTTGTTTTAAGTGGGCAAATCACATTGAAGAGGTGTAACTTTCTGTCAGTGTGTAACATGACCGCCTCTCTTAGGGGAAGAATAACAATCACAAAGAGCAGTAAAGGTAACAGGATCACTAGTAGGCATATTCCTTCTCTACAGCATAAATCATTAGAGGGGCACTTCTTTCCTTCCCCTTTGCTTGCCCTTCTTCGTCCTTTCTTCCTTCTTTTCTTTCTTTTTTTGTTTGGTGCTATTTTCCAGCACTTCCATATCATTTCGGAAAGCTAAACCCTCCATTTGATTTGTGCTGCACTTTCTTCATAAATCTATGAGGCTTGTCTCCATCAAGCTGTATTTTCCATTAAAATATGGTTCCCAGGTGATTTTCAATACTATGAAAAACATGTAGCCATAAGTCTTTTACTGATTGTTTATTATCTGTTTAGGTGCTCCTGAGGATTTTGACAGCTAGGACTTGTATCATATGTAATGTAATAAAAGTGGATGTCTTCAGAGTAACAGGGATAGCTGGCCCTTCATTTCTGTTGCCAGGGCTGTATTTGTTTTCTGTGTGCTGGTTTGGGTTTTTTAATTTTAAACTTTGGGTCCATTCCGAATCAGGTCAGTTTAAACTTTGTGTTTTCTTTGCTATATAGATGAACAACTCTCCCCCCCAAAAAAAAAATCCAAACAAATCCTTTTATAAACAGCCCAGGAAGCACTAAAAAACATAGCTGGCATTTACACTGTTGCAGGAGTAGATTTACTTCTACTGGTTTCCAGTATGGACACATTGTTCCACCTGTGATTGCAGGAAATTCAGCAGGACATTCTGTATGTCTGTCCTGAATACAAGTAAGAAGCATGCTGTGGGTTGCAATGTATGAAACTGCTCACAAGTAGCTGCTAGAAGTTAATGCTTTGAGAGGCTGCTTTGTGATTATGTTTGTGAAAACTGATAGGAATTCATCAAAATGTCTATCTGTGGGCAAAAGTGCAGATCTTTTGCAGGCAAAGTTACCTCTGGCCTTAAAGAGAACTTTACATTAGGATTACAGGATCAGCCAGTATTTAAGCACTGATTATCTGGTAGAACACAATAAGGCTGGCTGAGGAATAAAACCTCACCTAAACCCCAACAGCCTGCTGTGAGTTCAGTTTGTCAAGTCTATGTATTATTACATCTCTTATTATGACAAGAAAAGCCACAGTCATCCTGACAAGGATGACTTTTGCTTAGGAAAGTTTGGCAGGGATGGCCCCATCAGAGAGGGAAGGGAAGGAAGGAACTGTCTTGGAGGTGGGCTAGGAGAGCAGAAGGGGACTAGCACGTAGCTGCTGGCTCTGTGGTTAGCAGCAAGACCAGTCTCATGTGTTGACTCATCATTTCCTCATCAGTGGAACAGGGAAATATTGATTATCATTATAAACCAGTGCAGGAGTCAGAAGGAAAACAACTAATAATTATTAGGACAATTTGTAATTTAAAGGTCAGCTTTATAGCAAGCAAGCAAAATAATTTACTATGGTCAGGAAAACTACTCAGCTTGGATTCCAGTGTCTTTAGAATCTGGAATGTCCTCTCCCTGCCCTGCAGAGATGTTGTCCCAATGGTATTCACACAGTGGTTACACAGATTTGATGTAACCTTGGGTTTGCATTGTATCTTCTCCAGCTGAACCTCAGAAATGGTTGTCCAATAAGAAACTACCATTTCCTAAATGCTTGGTAAAGCACTTAATTGTGAAAATAACTAGTTTACCTCACATCAATTTGAAAAATTGCTCATTAATTTTTGAGGTGCAGCCACCTTCCCTGGAGGACAGAACTACTGATCTCATCTGTACCTAAAACTTGGCTTTGCTTGCTAGCAGGCGTGTCTGATCTGCAAATGAAATTTGGCTTACTGTCTCAGTTTCCTTATAAACAGCCTTGGCTGCACCTTTGGCAGAACACATGATAATTAAACAGTTGTGGTTTATACTGTACAGGCTGAGCAGAGCTGGCAGGGAAGAGTTTAGATGGCTGTCATGCAGCACAGAAACACAGTTTCCCTCTGCTTTTCAGTGGCATTTACTAGCAAAGGAAAGTTGTAACTCTCTAAGAGCTATGTGAGCTTAAAGTAGTTCTACTTTACTTTTCTTTCTTATTATTTCCTTAATATATTGTTATTTAAGCCTAAATTATCTGTGCAGCTGGTAGAGAAATAACTCAAGATAGATTGAGAACAGAGATTCGAAGGAGCTGAGATCTGAATTAGAACCACTACCTGAGAAATATTTTCTTTACCTACAGAAGTTTTAAAGCACTCAGATCTTGTTTAAATATAGTGAATTGTTCAAACCCTCTGGAGGCAATTAACAGCAGATTCTACCAATGCAAACTGCATTGATAGATGTGCTAGACACATTTTTCAGTGTTTGAAATTATCTTTGCTCAAGACTGAAATGACTTCAACTGCAACTGCTGAAAACTTCTTTGTAGTAGGTTTAGAAAAATATATTTTGTTTTCAAAACAAAAATTGTTGGATCTTTATTTCCACTGGACTCTAGCCATTACTAGTTAAGTAATTCCACATGTGGACCTCTTGTTTCTCAATTGTTATCTTCTGCCTTGCTGTTAGTCTGCAGAGTTGCCATTCTCTGCCCTCAGCCTCGGCTGTAGAGATTTCAGCTCCTGAGGTTCAGCCCTCCTTTGTCCACAGTGTCCAAGGAATGTTCCAATTTCCAATGCAGGGAAATTGAACCAGGGTGTCCTGAGTCTTCCCACAGTGATGAAAAGCGTGCACAAAGGTTTTTCCAGAAGGTCACTGGTGTCCAGATTTACACCCAATGTACTCTTCCATCCTTAGTATGATATTTTAGCACTGATTCACTCCTGAAATGAAAACCTCTTGAAGAGCAGAGGCCAATGCAGTTAAAATCCTCTGGGTTATGATAATTTTGAGCCAAATGGCTCACTAGTTAATGTCATTTACCTTATGGCCAGTTATTAGGTATTTCCTTATTAAGCAGAAAATCTTTTGCCCAGTGTTGTAAACCAACTTAATTGTACTTCATAGCAGTTGAGAAAAGAAAATTGGGGAAGTAGGGTTCATTTACTGGCCATTTCAGCATTTGAGATATTCCTTCTATTTTATTTTTAAGTGAAAGCTGATAATCAGAACATTTGTGTGAATATTACCTCAGTAAGGACATTAAAACTGGAATATGTCATATCTTTATTTTTGACTCCCTAAAAGGATGTCACTGCTGAACATCTTGGTGCTGTTTTGGGGACTTCAAAACTGAAACCACCAGCTTGGAATAGGAAAAATCTTTCATTCATCCTGTTGTCCTACTTGCCCTGATGCCCCTTTCCAAGCCACGCTCTATTTTCTTCTATGTGAGTGCACCAGACTTTCCCAGCGCTGGTTACAGGGTTCTTGTAGCTCCTGATGGCCTGCACAGATTTGGTAACAACTTGCTTCATCCGACTTTGAACATCCACTATTCTTTTTTGAATACTGTGATTATATGTTCTGTGCTGTTCCTCTTGGCTGTTCTGGGAAATTATGATTCTCAGCTTTCCCATTCTCAGGTCACTTTTCCCCCTTTTTTCCTTGGCATGAAGGATAATTGCTCTATGTTTGGGTGTTTGCATGCAGCATTCAGTACAAATTTGCCGATTAGATGGCAGCCTTCTTTTCCTAGCTGGGCTGTGGGCTTTTAGCCTCCTCTCATAGACTGTGTTCTTCATGCCCCTGAACTTCCTACTTTCCTTTTTTCTACTCCTGTTTCAGATTGAATTTGCCTTAATTCTGATGCCCTGATTGGGAAGATCCATACCCAATTCTCCAGGCCATGTGGTACAGAGGCTTGGCGCATTTTCCCAGGGCTGACATGCCTTGACTCATATTCTAGGATTTTGTTTTGCTTTTTATGTCTACATCAGCAAGCTTGCTTGCCACCTTATGAAAGATAAATATGCCCAGGTTACTGTCAGCTGAGATGTTCGCACTTCACTGCAAAGTTATTACTGTTATTTGTCCCTAAAACATTCACTTTTTATACTGTTGGGGTTTTTACCACTGTTTCCCAATCTCTAGTTCATTCCTTTTTTCTTGTGGAAGTCATCTGGCCTTGCCTGTGTACAGATAAAGCCTGCCTTGGGCTGAAGCAGAGTTCCATTCTCACCTTTGCAGTCTGCATTTTGAAGAATTAATTCATTACCTCCAGTGACTCTGGTCTGCAGGGGCACAGCAAATGTGTGGCTGGAGGGTGTTCTAAGGTCTCTGTAACTGGTCATGGGCATGAACACTGGAGCTTCCAGCTCCTTGTGGCCATTTCCCAGCAGCAGGTTGTAGCTAATATACTCTCACAGTGGCTGTAAAAGACTCCTGTGCCCTGGACTAATCTATCTGATGGAATAGGATGAGTTTCAACTGCTAAACCCTCCCTCCTGAGGCCAAATGCTTTAAAGTAAATCTGATGCAGATCCTTATCCTAGGACTGTCAATATTGTTTTCAGAGCACGTCACCTCTTTTTCCTTTCAAATGTAGTTTATTAATTTACTGATCTTACAAGTCAGAAAGCAGTTAATATACACTATTGTGTGAATTGGGTGGAGTTGATTTAATTAATAAATAGTACCAGGTTTAGTTTAAAATTTACATTAGTATTGCCAGTAACAGCATGCAAAAGTCATAACTAGGAGCCCTCCTCTCTATACAAACACAGTAAAATGAAGAATTTAGTTACAAACTTCCCAAAAATTAAAGCTGCAATTCTTTTCTGTGTGTCTACCAACTGAAGATTTAATGTTTCAGGCTTTTCTCCACTACCACGAAGCCTAACAGCAGCTCCCTTTGTGGAAATGTTTTTATTTAAGGTCACTTAGCTACAGGGCTTTAAACATTTTAACAAAGTTGAACCAACAAAATCCAAGATGATGCAGTGAAAACCATTAAATATTACTTCTCCCTCCACAAAAAAAAAAAAAAAAAAAAAAAAAAAAAATCTTTGCAGAGGTAGATTGGAAATATTTATATTTATCTCTTTGGCCATAGCAAGAAATCAAGCTATTTCCCCAGGTGGTGATGGCTCTGAGAAATGTGTGGAGTGCTGCTCAGTAAGAAGTTTGTCTCCAAACATTTGAAATGAGGGTTTGGTGCTGCAAAGGTGACCGTGCATATGGGCACTACCATGAGACTCCAGGGTTGGCTTTAATAAAGGAGATGTGGCCTGGCTTGTGGCAGGACTGTGTTTTCCATCTTCCAGAATCACAGGCTTTTGCATTCCTTATTGTATTTATGAAAATTATTTGATGCTGTGAATAATTCAGGAAATTTCAAGATTATTGGGCTGCCTTTTTAATCTTGTGTTTTGTTTTGCTTTTAAACACATTCGTTTTCAAACTTGTGGTTTCCAAATGGCTACAACTGTCATTTCTCTCAGGCATAACTCAATTAAGGAAAATCTCATGACACTTCATATTTTTTGGTTTATATGTAGAAATTCCCTGTCAAGAATAATAACATTTTCTAGTTGTGAGTTCTTGGGTTTGCAATCTTGGAATGTGTTTTCTATGGCCTTCATAATTTTTCATGCAAGGGTGAACATTCTTGGTTTGCACTTTGAATGTTTGATAAAACAAATATACAAAAAATATGTCAAAAGTTAATAAGCATAAAAATGGGAATTAATTTTACAAGGAATTTCCAAGTATTTGTGCAGCACTGGCTTTTGCACATCTTTTGCCTGAAGAATTGGTCTTCCTTTAAACATTCACATTTAAACAGCTGGATTCATTATTGAACCAACTATCAACAGCCAAGGGATATGGCCTTTATCAAATTTAATAAACCTTTGAGGACTTCAGAAAGAATACACTTGTCTTTAAAGATCAGCCTGTCCAAATGAAAACTAAACAGAAACTCAGATCAAATTCTTGCTTGTGGATGCATTGTGAAAGCCAGCTGTTCAGTGTTTTGCAATAGAAATTAGTAATTTTAACAAAACATTATACTTCTTTTGATGGCCTATATTGTTTATTCTCTGTCTTGTTTTTTATTTTTCTCTTTTTTTTTTTCATTCTCCTTTGACATGGAGATCAGAATCTGGCCTATATGTTGTAATATGCTAAAAGAAGTATACAAATATAAGCGTGTCTAAATATGTGAATACAAGTTTGGCTATTAATTCAAAGTGCCTTGCCATGTTTATTAATGTTCTGTGTTATGAGATTTAAAGCTATAATTTAGAGTTACAGGAATTATAAACAACTCTTTAGCAAGTCATATACTAACCATAATAACTTTTAAAGGGTGGAGTGTAATTTATTCAACATTGTAAGGAAAAATAAGGTAAATGAGTTAGCTTAGGGGTGGGGCAGCAGCAAACTGCTTGTGGAGACTCTTACTCCCTGAGGTGATAGAGGTTAAATGCATTACAGAGCTTATAGGCTGGCTCCCCAGAGAGAAGGGGGCCAGACGTTTCTAGCTGACATGTCAAGGACACCACACATTTGCCCTTCTGACTAATGGCATGATACTGAGCTGATAGCAAGGCTGCAGCAGCAATTTTCAGAGAGAAAAATGGAACACAATAGGTGGCTCCTAATTAGAGAGGAGGGCAAGATGCTGGCACAATCTTAGTGTTTAAGAGATCCACAAACTGAAGGCACAGTGAGCCTGAGAGCACTAATACAAACTTGGAATATTATTAAAGTATTATTGGCCAGCAAGGCAGTTTAGGTGAAGTGTCCACAAAGAAGCCTTCTCCAGTATAACACTTGTAAGGAAAGCCTGGGCATTAAACTTAGGCCAGGTCCTTCACCTTTTAAAGCAGTCTTCTGCTTCAGCTGGTTGTTTAAATGGGTTGTCTCTCAAGTTTCCACTCTAATTCACTAATTTTACTTAAGAGCAGCAGGGCAGATACATAGAAACAGGAGGGAGGGATACACTACGGTGATGAAGGGGAGATGTGTCGGTGGATATGCACATGAAAGAAGATGCCTGGGGAGTGGCAGGATTACTGTGTGAAGGAGAGAAAGTTGTAAGGAGATTAGAGTATAGCAGGGAGTAAAGGGAAGACTTGGAGTAGGCAGGTGGAAGTGCAAGGAGGGAAGGAAAATGAGGAAGGAGAGGCCCTAGTTGATCTCAGTGTGACAACTCAACCCAAAAACTATTTCACATTAAGTTTGGGAGCTCCTGACTCTTTAAAAAAACATTCAAACCACCAAACAACACCACTTGTGTTACAGAGATCTTTTAGCTGCAGATGCTGTATAGTAACATATTAATGAGGAGAAACACAACAAGGCAAAGCTGTGATTCCTACTTGCAAAGCTATTTTACTGCAGCTTTAAATCTCTAATTCTTTAAATTTAAATGGTTTAAATTTCATCAGAAAGTTATTTTTTCTTTTAATGTCCTTTTAACATCACTCTTCATGAAAGACCCAAATACTGAGGGGGACTACGTGGGTAAGCAGATAGTTTTGAATGTGGAACCATGTGTTAGGAGAGCAATATTGCTGCTAGATGAAAAATTTCTTGAGGAGTCTTAGACATTGTCCTGAAGAGCTTGATGAGAAAAGGAGAGCAACATGAGAAGAAGAAGGACTTAAATAAGACCATCACCATTCCAGTATTTTCTGCTGCACTGCATCAGACCTTTTGACAGAGGAAATGAGAAACTGAAGGTGTGGGTTTTACATGTTGGTTAGAATGGGTTTGGAGCTTAGCTGCTTGGTAGCAGAGATGTGCAAATGTTGCAATAGATCACACTGAAAGGTAGGTGGAAGGAAATGTTCCATTGATTAAGGTACATGGCATACAGAGAGCAACAAAAAGCACATATCTGCTGCTCCTCTGCCAGGCTCTTGCCTTTCCAGCAACCTCTCTTGCCCAACAAGCCTCAAGAATGCACACTCCCTTAATCCTCTGCTGGGAGTTTTGGGGCTTGGTGGAAGAAAGGACCTTCAGCAGCTGGAGGGAGGGTTGTTTGGAGAATGAAATTCAGTAAACTGCAACCTCCAAGTGAACCTGCTGGGACTGATTTGCTGCCAGCCCCTGGGAACAAAACTGCAGCGCTCAGTTCCTGAATCCCATCAGCTCCCGCAGCCTGGAGGGTTCACACTGCTCTATCTGGCACCTCTTCCCATGTCAGAACAAGGCATTGTGTGTGTGATTTCAACATGCTTCTGGTTTTGTTCTAACTGCCAAGAAACACTAGTTGCATTATTATGAAATGATTGAGGAGTATTTGCTCATACAAATTATTTGTTTTAAGAGTTTAGTAATTAAATGTCAACACAGAGTGTTGGTGTCTGAAAAGCTCTTATGTGAAAGCCCTGCTCTAACTTGAAACTACAATACACTGTTTCTCTTTTCTCAAAACAGATTTGTTTGAAACACCCTGTTTGGTAGAATGCATCTTGCTGTAACACGCATGGTCTTTGGCCTTCAAAGACACTCTTGTGCAAAGGGCGTGTTGCATTAATTTGTTCAGCCAATTTAGGGTGTGTGGCATTAATTTGTTTGGCCAATTTGTTTAGAATCTGGCAGGGCATAGGCACCCAGTGCAATGTCTGTACATAATGCCTGTGTCATCTCTACAGCAGATCTCAAGAGCAGGAGATTTACTGCGTGATGCCAGCCACACCTTGAGCTGCTGCCCAGGGGAACAAAGGCACAACCGAAGCAACACGGCGTTCGCTGGGGGCGACTATGGAAATGCATTTCATACTTTGAACAACTGGTTTCCACACACAGTGCCTGAGCTGCAGGAGTAAGTGCTGGTGTGATTTCACTGCCAGCACTGGCTGTACTCACCTGGGGCACAGAGGGTGATAATCACACCCACAGTAAGCCCCACTTCACCTCGGTGAGAAGCCACGTACAATTTAGCATGGAATGACTACACTTTGGTGCAGTACTGTGTAGCTTACTGTAGATTGCTAAAGCTCATTGAGCTTTTGGCTTGCATAGAAATAATGTATTTTAGTCCTTTATAATTTTATAATATGCTTCTCTCTCATTCCTATTTTCTGTCATGGTCAAGATGAATGGTAATGCGCTTTCCAAAATATTTCTTTATAAGGACCAGCTAGTTACAACTAAAAATTGCAAAAGTGACCAAAGTCAAATTTAAAAGTAAACAGCTGTTGTTCAAAATGTGAACACTAATTAACTTCAAAAGCATTAGGCTTTACATTGAATTGTTGATGAAAATCCTTGTCTTGTTCTTTTTTTTTGTTTGTTTTTTTTTAGGTCTTAACAGGCAACAAGATCTGGGATTAGAGCTGATGGAAAAGACTGTAACACACTTTCTATTTTCCACATCTATATTCTGAGAAAGACAGGCATTGAGGTTAGTGACATAATGGAAGACCTTTCACTTCACTTAAACCAGATTTTTTTACTCTGGGTTGAATTTACACTGTTGAATTTAACAGAGTAGATAAATGCAAGAAAGGGTAGCAGGCCTAGATGTGTATACATCTAGACTTTCTTATGCACATTTGCATTGTGAACTGCTGTCAAAGGATAGAGTAGGCTGAGAATTTTGTGCCATTTATCAAGATGTCCTTATACAGTGGTTTAAAAACACATGTACAAAGTCTCCAGGTTTATTCACTGGGCACCCAGGAGTGAGGTGTCACTGAGATGCTGAAGGCTGGAAATTGTGCTTTCCACATCACGTATGAAATGCCAAAAAAATCAGGTGTGCAGAAATGCTCCCATTTCCCAGAATGAGACTGTACATTTCAGAGTGTGTTAAGGATACTAATGGATGACCTACAATGAGCTAAACATTGTGCAATCTAAAGCCAAGGGCTTTATGTCAGGCTTAGAGATTTCTGAATGGTAACACACTTTTCAAAGAGCCTAAAAGTAATTAGCCTTTCACTCCAAGTTGACACACTTATACTTTTAATATCAGGAATAAGGAAAAAGACTAAGGCTTCTAACCTCAAATCCATAGCAGCTTAGGCACCTTCACCTCGCTGGTTTTGTTATGACAGCTCTTTGTTTGGCTGATAGTGAGTGGTGTTTTGAATAGAAGTGCTTTTGCTGTTGCTTTGCCACTTTCCGGTAATAAGGGAGGACTTGGAGGTTATGCAGCAAGGTGCTAATTGACATTAACACTCAAGACAGGAAATGCTGACACAATTTAAAATTAACATCCTGTCAATATACTGCTGACCTGTGTTAAACATGTACTTTGTCAAAATTTCAGAATTAGATTTTAATACAGAAACAGTGTAATGATGGGAGTATTGCTGGTCTTGAGAAAAGTGAATTTAATACAGTGAGAAGTCACTCAACTGTTTCCCATTTTAGCTTACCTTTTCTCAAACAAGGAAAGTTAAATTTTGCTCCAAGGGGTCAAATACATGTATAAAGCCATCTAAGCTAAAAATTATACCATATTTGTTCATTTTCAATTACTAAAATAAACTGTTCTTCTGTTCTCAGTTCATTTTAGATGTTCCATTATCAATGACAATGATTCCTGGGTATGAATTTTGCAAAATACTGTGACATGTATGGCATAATGCACCAAATCAAGCTAGTTGAGTAACTTACCTATAAATTAAAACAAAAAAAGAATGCTGACAGAAAAAAAATATACAGCAACAAATCACAAAAGTGACTTACTTGCCAGTGTGTTATTCATTCCTTAACTACAGAGCAATGAGGATATTTCCACTTAATAGTGACTCCTGGTGTAACTGGAGAAGAAAAAATGGTACCATGGCACTAGTTGTCAAATAAATAGTTATCAGATGATGTGATGGTATTTATCAGTAGTTATGAAAAGGTGCCCAAAAACTCTCAAAGCACAGAGCAGCTCTGGATTGATGCTGTACATTTCCTTTGGTTTAGAGATGACAGTAGCTAATTTTGTGTAAAACTGCTCCATTGACTGCATGCAAAGCTCTGGTGGCACTTGCAGAGTGGCACACTCACAAACTGTTATGTAGCTTTGAAGAAACAAAGGGTGCTGTTCACTGTTGAGCAAGTCAGAGCCTCCTCTTTGGAAAGGTGGAAGGCACGAGACAGGATGATGCCCATAAGAGAAGCAGAGCCTGCTGGGTGTGGTCTGGTCTGTGGAGGAGGCTGTTTGCTGAACATTAATCAGAGGTTGTCCCAGGCGTTAGGAACAGCCCGAAGAGAGGCACAGAGCCAGGAAAAGGTGATGGGGAAAAAGGAAGCAATTGGAGGAGAAGACTGGGCTGTGTGGAAGGAGGTGGAGCAGAGCAGTTTGAAATGGGAGGTGTTGGTAGGAGCAGACCTGCGCAGGCTCAGGGAGTGTGGAAACGTTTCAGGAAGGTGGTGCAAGCTGCATATCACTCCTGGCAAACTTTCTCTAAGAAAACAGTATGTGGGTGGCCTGTTGCTGTATGCTGCTTCCCACTGACAGTTCCTGGGAGTGGGCCAATATTGTGTGTTGCAGTTAAGGTTAGAGTGAGACTGGAAAAATATTGGCTGTAGCCCTGGTTCTGCAAATTATTTGCACAGGGCACCTATTTCCATTAATAACAGAGTGCTCTGAAAGGCGACCATCTCAGTTTGAGTGTGTGAAAAGGGGGAAGGTGCTCCCACAGGGAGACACTGGTCTAGTGGAAAGTGATTCCTTAGAGCAGCTGCCACATTAGGTGGAAAATCTCTAAAGCAACATCTACTGGTGATCTTGTTCTGTGTTACAAGGCACTAGTCGAGCAGGTAGGAAAGCTGCTCTGATCTGGGGAGGAAGAAAGTGAAAATTGTAAATGGAACATACATTGGAGACTTGGACCTTTTTTCTGAAATTATTTGGCAAAGAACTCTCAGAGCAAAATAGTCACCATCAAGTGGTCTGTTTTACTCTGTTTTAGTTCTTTCCCCAAAAAATTCTTATTCGCCATTTTTCTGTTTCTTGCTTTCTGTACAAAAGCCAGAGCAATTTCTCAGTAAGGAGCTCAACTATCATGGCCACACTGTGCTCTTGGGGAGAAAAAAAATTGCTTTCCACTACAAAATGTTTACATTGGCTGCCGAGGTTTCTCCTGGTTTCCTCTGTTGGGAATGAATAATTAGGAAGTGAACTGAGAGGTGAAAAAGGCCTCTATGTGTTTAAGACTAATGTCACAGCTTTCCAAGGACAAAGCTTTTAATACACAGAAAGGTTTCTCTGTCAAGCAGATGAATTCAATAGCTAAGCAAGACAGCAAGAAGAGGAGTCAAACAAAGCAGAGAATTCCCAGTGGGCAGCTTTGAGTATGCACTTATGACAGGTACTGCATGAAATGGATGCAGAGCACACATATGTGGGACACACAGGCAACACACATAAGGTGTTAATAGTCTTAGCTGATGCCAAGGAAGAAAAAGAGCAGACAGGGTCAGCTACTGTTTCCTGAGCTAAATGTTCTTTTTCTTGTGGTGGTCAGAGCCAGGGGTAGTTTTACAATGTGCAAAACATGCACTTGTAATTAAAGTGAAACTCACACTGACAGAGAAAGGGGATGGTGAATGTTGACCTCACATGCTGCATCTGTAGAGCATTTGGGGACACATTCTTTCAGCAGAAGTGATGTTGGCTTCTGAAATTCTTTTTTAATAAAAGGTGAACAGGAATAAAGTTCTATGTTAATTTGTATGGATGGCAAGAAGCCATTTCTCAGGAGAAGGCAGTGCTGATGGTGCTTTGGAATAGAGAACTGCTCCTTTATATTTTTTTAATTCTCCATTCTTCTATTTGAAAACAGGGTTTTTTCACCATTGCTTGTAAGCAGTGAAAGTTAAAATAGTAAATAGAAGCAAGGGTAAGTAAAACCTATATTTTCCTTCTGTTTGTTTTCTGCTGTTAAGCTGTTCACTACTATGTCCACATAGCTATTTAGGCAGGCAAGTCCCCAGTGTACCTTGGTAACGCATCTACCCAAGCCTGGCTTGTAAATTTCTCTGGAGACCTACCCTTTTAGAAGAGACTTGGAATAGGAGCCACTGAAAACTTTGTCCATTTTCAGATACATCTTGGCTGCTACAGGTGGGCCTACAGAGAGAAATGTGTGGCGTTTCTGTCAGAATCAGTGTGCTACTGACCCTGAGGTGGTGGATGGAAAGACAGTCCATGTAGAAACAGAGTGGAAACAGAGGCTCAGATCCTCAACTGTTAAGTCAAGGCTTGAGCTGTGCTTTTCTGCTTGCCTGGGGGAAGATCTCTCCCCTGGTGTTTTGAATTGGAGATTGCTGGGTAGACATGAAAATCTGCCCCCTGCTCTGGCCCTCCTAGACTTTTTAATCTCATGCACTAACCAAAGAATCAACAAGTATATCATCTTCCTTCCAGAGAGATAAGAGCCTCTAAGAAGCAGAGCACTCTGCTTTCCAACAAACTCATGCATAAAAGGCTAATTTAGAGGGTGAGATATCTGTGTATGCTGGACAAATGGGAAGCTGAAGGGATTCTTTTTATTCCTCCCATTCTCCTAGCCTTGGCCAGTGAGTGCAGATTGAATGTATGACTTTACATTATGGAGCACCTCTCCATCACCCAAGCCTTTGTCAATTCACCAAATGTGACAATTATAGCATTTCAGAGATGAGACTTTCTAATCCTATTACTCATTCATCAACCTGCGGATGATAGCAGGAGCCAGATCGAACAGTGCCAAAAGAGCAGTGAGGAGCCTTCTCCAGTGCTGTGAAACTAGGCTTAGCTCAGGCACAATAGGTGTGTAATTTAAGGTTTTGTTGAGCTGAAATCCAATCACATACTTGACTGGTAGATCACAGAAAGACACAGACAAAAAGAATGAGATAATTCTACCTCACACAAACACTTGAATCCGGCTTTGACTTAATAACAAGTGTGTGATCAACCTTACACTGTTTCTTTCTTTTTAATTTTTTAAAAATTTTATTTGAACCTAGAAATGGGATGGCACTGAAATACTTTGCCTACTTGGGTGTCAGCCAATAACACGAAGGAAAAAAAATACCAGAAGGACATGGAGGTACTTGTTTAGATAAATAAAATGTAAAAAGTAAAGATGCTCATTATATGAAAGATAATCAGAAAATTTAGCTTCCAGGCTTAGCTCAGTGCTATCTTCTCTGCATCTGGTACCTGTTGCTTTTCAAAGATGGGGAGGATCTAGCAGAAATATGAGGACTACAAAGCTAAAACAAAAACAACATTGACCATAGAAAGAAAAACTGTACTGTGAATATTATTTCCCTCTCTCTTGCTACTAAAATGCTTCTTTTGCATTGTCCTGTTTCAGACATGGGAGCTCTTGTGTATGGGCAAGTGCTGCAGCCCTGTGCCAGTGCTGGTCACGTAACCACACACAAGGGACTGGGAGGGTGGAGGAGAGAACACTGCTTTTCATGGAAGCACAAAAGTGAGGTAATTCCCTTCTGTGGTTAAAGGTGTAGCTTCTCATCAGAGAGTGTGTTATTCATATTGGGTTTTGTAAAGGAAAGTCTTCAATACAGATTACTCTAGGAGTAGCCTTAAATATTAACAAAATTAAGTGTAAGGCATGTCAGTTAAAAGCTTTGGGAAGAAAGCTTCTTGGAGTAGGAACCTCCACATTTATGTCCATCATCAGTACTTCTGTATAATGTAGCAGTTCAGCTTCTCTGGCCAAGTCTTCTTTCAAAACCAAACTTAAACATATTTCCATAGGTTTTTTTGGGCATCTCAAGCTCTTTGAACTGACAAATTCAGTGGGATTCACTGTACATAGAATTTTGTGCTAGCTTGTAGCACAAAATGACACTCAGACATGTATAAACCCCAAACTAGAGGAGACATTAAAAACCTGAGAGCAAGCCCACTGCTAGAAAAAAGGCAAAGTGTTTTAACAACTCAGGCCTGGCAGAGGAACAAGCCCTTTAGTGTAGTGGTGGAGAAAATATGGGGTTTTAAAGTCTGCAAATCAAGAAATGCTTTCAAGCCACATTACTTGAGTGGATATGTAAGACTCCAAATGGCTTAGAGCAGATTACATGGCCAGGGGATCTCTGAGGTGCAACCAGCTCATGAACATGGGCAGGGTGAAACTCATGTGGAGGGCAGCTGACAGAGCTCCTCTGCAGCCACACAGCCTGTGCCAAAGCAAAAGAGCCAATCCCTGGTGTCAGTAATGCAGTGGGTAGGGCAAAAACCCAAGCCCAGAGAGACAAAAAGGAAGGGGAATCTTGGGCATCAAAGGGTTAAATTAAAGTCTGAAGCTTGGCATTAGTTATGAAATACCAAAATTCAAGCAATGTTTTGCTAATGAAAAAGTAAATAAATTACTAATTTGTAGGATATCAGACTCAGAAGCATACAGAAACAACATCAATTGAAAGATTTTTTTCTTTTTTAATAAGTGAATTAGTGGAGAAAAATCCTACTGTGATGAGTGATGAAGCTCATGTTTAAACACAATAGAGGGAGATATTTTCAATGGCTCGTAGGAATACAAGGAGATTGAGATATGTTCCAAACACAGGGAAAACAGAGATATCCCCAACACAGTATAATCTGAAAAACTCAAATGGGGTTTAATGTGGTTCCCAAACTGCAGAGATCTCATAAACATAGTGATTTCCTTTAGCAGTATAAAACTCTGACATTTGACCAGACAATTGCCTTGGGGACGTTAGCTAAAATAGCCTCAGCTTTAAAATTGAAATATGAACTTCTAAAGGCTTTGGTAGTTGCTTTCCAGTGACACTGAAACAGCTAACAGGACTAGTGGCTGCTGCTGGATATATCAGCATCCCTAATTTAGAAATAGGCTGGAGATTTTGGCTGTTGAGCTGGAAATGTTCTTTCCCTTTGTTTTGCACATGTGGGTAGCTCAGCTGCCTTTCACCAACAAGAAGGTATAGTTTTCACCATCCTTTTTGCCTGTCAGGAAGCCAAACATGATTGTCAGTGGCGTGTGGCAGAGTTGTGGTGCTGCAGCTCCTCGGATGTGTGCTCACAAGGGTGATCCCACAGAGGACGGACATTTTCCATGGCCTGGGGAGAGCCCCTGCAGGGCAGTACAGAGGCTGCTGTTGCCCTCCTTGTTTTGGGGAGGAGGCATCAAGCATTGATGCTCTTAGCTGGCAGGTTTATTATTCCTTTTGCTGGTGGGACACAGTTTGGGTTCCTTTGTGCTGCAGCCTCAGCTCGTGAGGGGCAGCCCACTGGGGAGCATACCCTGAGGGGGAGCAGCAGTAGCCAGGACAAATGCAATTGTTGGTGGTCTCAGGGGGCTGCAAGTTCTCTCTGTGGGAGCTGTTTGATGTTGTTGACCCCAAACTGAATCAGGAGGGGAAGGAGGAAACTGCATTCGGCATTCTCTGTATAAGTACATCTGCTAATGACCTGTGCCTGGTAAGGTATAAATGTACGCACACAGTCAGCACTTTGGCTGGGCACTCTTTATAGACATGCTTGCACACTGTACTGTGTTTTTATTCAGAATATTCATTTATGATGTTATATTGCTGCAAATTGTTACTCAGATTAACAAAGAGAAAATAAATGCTTTTTGTTGCTGCTGGCTTTTCAATATCCAGGAGCAGCTAGAATGCTTTAGACTGTGCAAGTGAGCATTGCTCACCTGTGTGGGTCCCTGACCCATCTCTCCTTTAGCAATGAAATCAGCTGTGGGGATAACTGTGTAATTTTCCTGCTTTTACCCAATATAATAAAGACAACAAGATAAAGCAGCTTATGGGTCATGCTGTCTTCCAGCCACTGAGTATGTTGTATTGTGTGCTCTCAGTAGAAAAAGGAAGTAAGTACCTCTGGTGGTACAGTCCCTTCAGCTCCATGGGTTCATTCTCTGCACAGCAGCTCTGAATGCACCTGGGTGTCTGTGGTCTTCTTCAGGACAGCACATGGTAAGGAGAGTCAGAGGCAAATTTGATCTTCTCCCAACTTCTCAAATCAAAACAACCAGGACAAACATCACTTCTTCCCCGTTGCTCTCTTCTACCCAGCCTTTGCCTTGCCCCCTATGGCCCGTGGGAGCCCTGACTGCCTCACTAAAATCCTGCTCTTGCTCTAGCCTTTTAAAGGTCAGCCTCCACAGGCCAGTGGTGGGTATGTTTGCATCACTCTTTTCTTTTTGCCTTCATACTCTTTCCCTTGGTTCCTTGTCAACCTCAAAGCAAAGCTCTTGAGAGCCACAGAACAGGGGCAGCTTTGGCCCCAAAGAAATTTAAGTAGCATGTTTCTGTCTGTGCAGACCCCAGACTGCTGCTGTCTGCTGCTGTAAAGTGTCAGACTCCATTGCTTGGTGACTAACAGCAGCAACACTTAACAAAGTTGAGTGAGGATGATGGTTAAGCATTTCTCATCCTAAGGAGCTGCTATGGCAGCTGCAGAAGGCTCCTACAGTCTGGCTGTGCTCTGAATAACCTCTCTCACTATGGTTCACATTAAAAATTTTGATTATCTGTCAGGCTGCTGCTCCCCTTCTCTTCAGCTATCAGAGCTGCAACACTCTGTAGAAGTCATTTACTTGCCAGGGGTACCGTTAGCCCTTTGTGAACAATTAAGCTGAGGTCGGAGGTTGTAATATATCAAATTTGCGGACCATATTAAATTTTATTTTTACTGAAAGGAACTTTTTGTCTCTTTTATCAGGAGGAAAATTAAGCTGTGAACTGGAATTCCATCAGGCTGTCTACTGTAAAGCCTCGTAGCTTTAGGAAAGGGGCAGTAGTGGTCAGAAATGACACCCAAAAGGTAAATTTATTTCTTTTTTATTAAAAAGGATAAGTTATGACCTGTACAGTATATCTTAAAGAAGGAGGGATGTTAACACGATAAACTGCATTTTTCCATTTCTTTTAAAAAGTCTGATTTTGCCAGGCTGGAGAAGTTCTGGATGGGAGGGAAGGGGATGCTAAGCTACCACTGAAGCTGCAGAGTACGGCCTTACTCAGCCTCTATCCCTGCCCCACCACAGAAACTTCTTTTGGTTTTTGGGAGAAATTTAGAAGGTTCTCTCCTGGTCTGAAAACAGCATGGAATTGTAAGCTAAATATTCTACCTATCCAATTATAAATGAACAAGCAGCTCTGGATAGGTTTTTGGAAAAGATTTCCTGTTTGATTCTAGACCTGGAAGTTTCTTGAAGTAAAGTTTTTAAAACCTTTGAAAACACTCTCAATCTGGGCCTTTTCTCTCACCAAACCCACCAGAAGTTTTGCTCCTTAGAGATTACTTTCCAAAGTTTTGGTTTTGTTCAAACTGTCTGTGAACTTTTGCCATTCTAAATAATTATCATTTAATAAATGGAAACAATGTTATTATAAAGCTAAACCACAGTGAATTCCTGTGTTGTTCACTTGTTTCCAGAGAACAGAGATTTTGGGATACCTGGTCAGCACCCAGCCAGGCTGACGCTGCATTTCACCTCTCTGGGACAGTACTTTATAAATTAGATTGTTTAGATTTTCTTCTGGACCTACACATACAAGTGTGTGTTTGTTCTCTTCCTATTAGATAACCCTTCCTGTCCTGCACATAAATCAAAGCCCGTGTGTGAGGCTGAGGAGCCTGAGGTGTTACACAGCCTGCTCCCTCTGCACAGGTTTGGCACCTTTGGGTTCCACACAGACATGGTTGATTTTGTGCACAGTGCCTGATGATATCAAATCAGGCTGCAAACACCCAAGAACCTTTTATTTTTCTGTAGGATTAAAGGATTGCCCTGCTATATTTGGTGTGGGTTTCTCCTCCCCTCTGTGCTGCACAGTGTTGTGTTCCACTCATCCATATCTCCTGTGTTTCCACCCTGAAGAAGGCGGAATTTCAACAGCAAGAAAATGGATTCTATTGTGCTCTGCATAATTTGAAAAACACCCTGTGGGATGAATTGTGCAATTTTAATATTCATTATCTCAAATGCAGACAATAGAATAGACCTTAGTAGGAAAGACTGATTAGCAGATTACTGTTCAACTTGGCACATTATTTGATGATAAGTGGGTAAAACTGTTTCTCAGGACCTGAGTTTTTGGTATTAAAAAATGAAATGTAATGCCTGTGTAGGAACCATCCTTCAGTAAACATACATGGGAACTCACAGGCCATGCACAGGTAGAACTGACTTTATAACTCTTGGGCCTTACTGGTTCAGCAGATGAGACCAAGGAATTTCTGCTTCTCCCTCCAACTCTAAATGAAAGACTGGAGAAGGAGAGCATGAAATCAGTCCACAAACTAAATGGTAATGTTTTAATTACAATTCTATTGTTATTCTTCTTATTTGTCTATTTGTGATTGTGTAGTTTGCATATTCATTCCTCTCTTTCTCAAAAAGGTTTTGTTGTTGTGGTGTGGTTTGTTTTGTTTGGCAAAAGTTTGACTCCAAAAAGAGGGTAAACTTGTCATTAAAAGGCTATAAGGGAAAGAAAGAAATAAAAAAAAAGGGCTGGTTTTCCTACAGTCAAAGATTTCTGTGGGATAAGGACACAAGGTGGATATAGTTTTGTAGAAATAGAGACACTAAGATTTTTGTAGACAAGAGCAAATGAAATTATGTTTGGCAGCATGATTAAGGAGTGTGATAAAATTTAGCCAAGCAAAAAACTCTTGTAACTGTCACCCACGTGCATTCAAAGTAACCTGATAATTTTTATAAAGGTTGTAGTGCTTGACAGTACCTTTCTTCAAGTGAAGTCTTCTGGGGTATTCATTCTTAAACTTCAGTTAAATGTTAAAAATGTTAAAAACTTCAGTGAAATGCAGCACTATATGCTGGCTTAGTTCCTTTCCCATAGAAGACAATATTCAACAACATTTTTTGTTTCTTTTTTTAGCAAATAACATGTAATTAATAGAATTCCAGTTCCTGTGAAAGAGAGAAGATGCTTTAACTTCACACAGCCATCTAAAGGAAGTAAGTTCATCTCCTTGTAGAAACACTATCACAGCTACAACCTTCTGGACCAATTCTTTATGTCCTCTTGTCAAACATTATTCTTACTACATGGACACTTGTCCAGGTTTTATGTCAGTTTGCCTCAGACGCATAAGAGCCTGCTGAGACAGTGCACAAAGCTGTAATTTCCATGACTGCTTTGGTGGGAACTGAGGCTCTGCCTCTTGTTCTGAGGTGAGGATGGACAGTGTTAGAGGGCTTCTTCAGGCCTAAGCCAGCCTCAGGCGTGGGATGTGCACAGGAGCTGAAGCAGACTGGGGTGGTGCCTAGCAGAGACCAGGGCTTGGGAAGGATTGACTTGAGGAAGGTTTTCTTTCGTGGCAAAGTTAAAGTAGCAGTCAGTTCAAGCAGCAGCCTCTGATGCCTGCCTACAATTGCAGTGTTCTGTGCACCTACCACACAAGAGCAGGGAGCAGGGGGACTCCACTGCAGCCTTCACTCATGTAACCTGTCTGCAGCTGTCCCCAGAGATGCTGGGAAGCAAGTCCCCATCACAGGTATTTCCTGGTGCCATCAAATGGTGTGTAGTGACTACCAAGGCTGAGAAAAGATCAGGCTACAACAGACAATATTTAATAACTGCATCCTGAGATTTTTCAGTTGTTTCTATACTTACATGTAATATATTTTAAAATAGCTGTGCTTGCCTATCTACTTTTTTTCCCCTAGTTTATGCTGTCTCTGGGCCTGAGAACTTTGTCTTTCCGTTGTGTGCTGTCTCACAGACATAGCATAATGAAAAACCAATCCCCTTGCTTCTAGTTAATGAATAGTCTCTAGTTTTTTGGGGTTTTTTTTTCAGGCAAGAATGTTAAAGAAAGCCTAGCTTTCACCTATTAAAAATATTCAATGACATTTATGACAGATTTTCCACTTCTTCTTTCCTGCTGCACATAATCTTCAAGATCATTAAAGGGAAATTCTGAGATTTTCCATGCTCTGTGCTAATGTAGCACTTGTTTCATAATGAAGCTTGAAATGGTGGTTTTTTCTCTGCACATGATTAATGCTAAAGTCCACATCCTTATCTGATAGAAAACACCAAGAACTCCACTGGAGTAAATGAAGTTAGGATAATTTGCATCAGTTGAAAATCTGGCCCTGTATTCTGGCTGACATTATCCTGCCTGCTACCATACAGACACCAGCTGGGGTGCTGTTGTTTCACTCCCATGTGGCACAGGAAGGGTCTCAGTGGGGGAGAATGAGAGTGGAGAATGGTCTTTGCTAGCTCAAGTTAGGAATAAGCTGTCTGAAGTATAGGACGATTGAAATAAAAAGGAAAACTCACCATGACACAGTGAGGTGCAACTGAAACGACCTGAACCTTGTGAGGTTGCTCTGCTTTGTGTTACTCCAGAGGGATCAGTGCTCAGAGGAATCCCCCAGCCCATCTCTGTGATGAGGGATGGGAAATTTCTCCCAGGCCCTGGGGTTTTCAGGTTAAACTAAACTGCTTAGGGGCTGTACTGAAAGCCATCTGGAGGCTCTAACTACAACTGTGAAAAATGCCCTGCTCCTCAGGTGGAGCTGGCAGGAACCAGTTCTTCAGCTGCAACGTTGGCTTTCTATTTGCATTTGGATGGAAACCAAGGGGTTTTTTTTTCTCTCTGACTTTGAATAGAACTCTCTCTCCTCCTTTAATCTGCCCTACTTCTTAAGCAGTGATGCTGTTTGCAGTGCTGTAGCTACCTGGCTCTGGCCTTTTGTTTCAGAACACTTGTGCCATAACATTCCCCTCCGGAGGTGTCTTGCTAGAGGCACTGTCTCCCCTCCAGTCCCAAGGAGAACATGTCACCCCTCTGTGGCACAATGGAAATTTCTGGGGTTGTCATTCTGTCCAGCATGACTGAAATAGCTGTAAAATATGATGTGCATTTTTAGTAGGTTACAAGTATGTTCCATGAGCTAAAGGAAGAGAGTGTATACAGCAAAATAGGCAAAGTTTTTTACTCAGTTTTGTACCCCAAATCAATTTTTGAAGTAGTTTTTCCACAAGTAATCTTCAATTAACTAAAACTTTATAAATATTTGATCCAGGCATTGTTTAAATCAGAACAGATTTCCTGTTGAACTGAAGGAGGTCAGACTGGGGCTCCAAGTGAAAGCCAATACGGTTTTTAGTTCCTTTCTCCTTCTTGCCCGATGCAGCACTTAGACATAAGAAAGTTGGCCAGCTGTGAGCTGAAGGATGGGTATGCCTCAGAAACCATTGCTCCAGCTGTCTCAGGCTGTTCTGGTGAGCCAGAGGTTTGAGCTCTTCAGCCCAGGGATCGAGAATTACAAATGTGTGCTGAAATAGAAGCCAGAGTTCAGGGTGAGGACACAGCAGAACAAAGACCCTTGCTGTGGGAGAATTATAATAAATGGCATGAAACAATGCATGATCATTTCAAATTCTTGCCAAATGTGACTTGTGATTGTCACTTTTCTTGGGAATATGGTCTGCTACAAAAACCAAAACAAACCAAAAAGAACTCCAAAAAAGAACCCAAACAAAAAAAAATCCAAACCAAATGACAAAAACAAAACCAACCCCCCCCAAAAAAACAGAACAAAAAAAAAATCCCCAAAAACAAAGAGAAAAAAGGAGAGAAGCTGGTGATTCTTTGGAATTAAAGGTTTAGGATATGACATGGGGAATTAGACATGGGCCTCCTTTTAGCAAGAATGTTGACCTCCATGCATAGTTCTGAAAATAAACCCTATTTCCAGCTCAGCTGGATTTTTTCTTCCACTGAAGAACAAGCATAGATGTCACCAGGGAAGAGAGTAGATCTCATGATTGGAAACTTTTGATGTAATTTTCAAATGCAGTTGTAAACCCGAGTGTTGACATGTACGTACTCACGCCCATGATATTTACAAACCAAGATCTGTGTGCGCCCAGTTTTTATGGCGGCAATAAAATATTGCCGAATGTTTAATGGTAAAATTTTTAGGCTTCATAAATTGTTGCTAAAAAGAGGGGTAAAAAGGCAACTTTAGCAGAATTGAGACCGTAATGCGTTAAAAAAGCCTGGTTTTTACCATGGATTTAGAGTAAAAAAACTGTTCTGTAACATTCTGGACCCTTCAACAATGTTTATCAAAAGCATGTACTTTTGGCAGGTAGCTCCACTGAGGTCTGGGCAAGTGATAATGACACTCTGAAGTCAATAGGAAGGTAAGGTGGCAGTAAAACCCAGTGTGCAGAATACTAAACTGGGACACAAGTCCCACTGCAGCACTGGGTGTGATTTGGATTCTCTCAGCCTCAGTTTCCTCCTGTGAAACAGCAATGATCTGTTTTGTGAAGTTCTTTGAGGTCTGCAGAAGAGAAGTACTGTAAAAAGCCTTGCTTGCTATTATGCATATCTTCAAAACAAAGCTTAATGCTTCAGCTCTTTGCTGGGCTGGGTGAGTGTGCTTAGCACTTTGTGTGATCAAGCTGTAGATTACATAGGCAGTGGTTTGTAATAAGAGCCTTATCAGTAACAAAAACCCTTCTGTCATTATCAGACAAGCAACAATCGCATTTTAAAATGGTTGCCAAATGTGTTTATTTGAAGACGGTTGTTTCTACCGTGGCTCAAACCATTGTGTGGCAAGTGCTCAATTGCTTCCCACTAAAGCCAACCTTTATAGCTTGGAAAACTCTGTTAGATAAATGTCAGTTTCTGCCATAATTTGTGGAATCAATACAAACTGAGTCAAAGAATCACAAACAGTAATGTGAAAATAAAATGATCTGTGTTATGGTTTTTAAGTAAATGATGATAAACTAATAAATGCCATTAGCTGCTGCCATTACTTTGTTGAATTTAGCTGATGTTACTGTGTTGACTTTAAAAGCTATCAGCTTAACTATATAAATCCATTTGACATGTCTTTATTCAGATAAAACTTTAATACTGCAAGTGTAGCAAATTAGATGCAAATGCTCTTTTTATTTTAAGTATATTTAAAGCTGCCTTTTCAATGCAAATTTTACAGGAAATCTCAACAAGCTAGGACAGACATCTTAGCTGTCAGCGTGCAGCACTTTCATTTCGGTCTCAGGCATGGGAGCTGCGTTTTTTCCCTGCAGACTGAGATAATTAAAACTACAGAGAGATGGTTTTAAATATACATGATACACAGTTACTTAAATTGTGGGATAATGCATAAATGCAGCCCTTAACATTTTTTGATAGCACAACACTGACCAGATAACATAGCAGAGTGGATTCTAGAAAAAAAATCCTTGTGTAAACAGTTTAATGTTGTTTTTCTTTTTTTTATTTTTTTCTTTCCTTTCTTTTCACTTGAATTATTGTGGAGGCACAGAAATACCAATTCAAAATCTGGTCTGTGAATGCCCTCATTAAAAAGATACTGATACTATTAACTTTTTTTTTCTTTTTTAAATTATGCTTTAACTTCTTTGTTTTTGAGCAGTCCATAACCTCCTTGGAATACATATCTATTTCAGCTTTCATTTGCTGAACCCCCTGAATGAGTTTATCCAAACAATGTGAATTTACTCAGATCTTTTTAAAATCCCACATCTCTTGTGGTTGATAAAGCTGACTTTAGCTAAGAAGAGTTGGATCAGGGTGATTTAAATTTCACAGTGAAAATGATAAGGGCTTTACTAGAAATAATAAGCACATTCAAATACTGTCATGGGCAAACAGTGGAATGTGCAGTGAGAAATTTGGCAAGGCTAGTCTTTTTCTGTGTTGATTTAATGAAGTAATGAATAGTAAAATAGAAAAAAGAGAGACTTGCATTCAGAGGTAAACTTATGTTAATTCCCTATCAGTAGTTTTATAAAGCTTTATTCATTAAAAAGCAGCATTAATGCTCTAATAACTTTTAAAATGTCACGCTGTTTAAAAACAACAAAAACCCCAAACCAACCCACCAGCCAGGGAAGAAGAGTCGTGTCTTTTGGCAGTTCTCTACAAAGTGGCTGAGTGATACCCTGTTATTGTCAGGAACCACACGTCAGTTTTTGAGCCTGAGGATGACTTGTGTTTCAGGGGAAAAAAAAAAAAAGAAAAAAAAGGAAAAAAATGTAAAAGCTCATATCCATTTAAGCTCCAGGCCAAATAATAATTGCCCCCAGTTTAAAATCGTTTTGAACATTTGCTTGTCGACTAAAGAACACAGAGCCTCACCTTTCTCACTCAAATGCTGCCCGGAACCTGCACCAATTGCAGAGGAAGGCTTGTCCGCAGATCTTACATTTGCAGGACCAAAGGATCTATGAATCCAGAGGTGCTTTTGAGTGATGACGGCTGTTTTGGCCATGGCTGTGGAATAGCGTAGGGAGAAGGGCAGGAGAGGGGCAGGAGCAGCCAGGAGAAGACAAAGTTATTTTTTGAGGCACTCTTTCAGATGCCTTATTCCCTTCATTAACAGGGTTTGTGTACGGCAGGGAACTGGCATGCAGAATTAGTGTGCTCTGATGAGTGAGGCATTTGGGAAAAAAAAAAAGGCAAATCGCTTTTAAGAAGAGGCGAGGGAGAAGAAAAGGGAAGAAGCATCACTGTTGCCAAAGGGCTGAGGTTAAGAATCCCTCTGTGCAATTTAACAGTTTTTAATTCCTACATTTTAATGCCTCGCAGGCCATTGTGTCAGCCTACTTTAGCTCCTTCAAGGAGCCATCTCAGCGCTGCCAAGTGGATTAGCTCCCGGAGGGGCGGCCGGCTCCCCCCGCCCGGGATCGCATCCGCATCCTCGTCCGTCCCCGCGGGCGCGCTGCCCCGAGCGCTGCCCCGCTCCGCCCCCGCCTCTGGCTCCTTCCCGAGCTGCCGCACCGAGCGCTGCCTGACAGCCTCTACGTGGGATACGCTTTGTATTTCACAGGTGCCCCTATGATCTTCCTTTTTTTTTTTTTTTTTTTTCACTTGAGGAAAGTGGTAAAAATCTAATAGAAGGCTTCCTTCCATCAGCGCAGCGGAGAAGTGGTCATTAGCAGACACGGAGAGATCAATATTCCTGCCCAACCTTTCTGGTTGCAGTTCCAGTCAGTAATTATATAGCTGTTATAAACCCATGAATATCGTGTATAAGGAAAAACTAATCTCCTCAAAACAGCTTATTTCCATAGTTAATGACCGGAGAACTACAACTGACTTTGTCACTGACAACTTCTTCATGTTTGCTGCACAGACTTTGTCGGAATAAAATTATTCTAAGGTTAAAAACAGGAACAAAACAAACAAAAAGAACCCAACCAAAGCCTTATGAAGTAAAATTCCCCTATCCAACATCACACACATATTTCCTGCATTTGGCTCATTACTGGACAAGTATGTCCTTTAAGACCCAGAGATTAATGAGCCATTTTACGAGACTAATACATTTTAAATTTTAAAACTGGAGTTTGCATATATAATTGCACAATTTTACGTTCGTTTAGATTTTTTAAAGATAACTAATCACAGGTGACTAGAACTCTGTGAAAAGGCAGAATTTATGTTTCTCCTGCTGTAGGAGTACTAAATCATGCAGGAATTGAAATTGTTTTCCATATGACAGATAGCTCAGGCAAGATTAGTCAGTCACTGTTTCAGATATAATGCTTTTTTTATTATGCATACTTGATGTGGGACTATTATATTTGTAACGTATATTTCTGCATGCAGCAAATTAACTATTATGTAATGCAAGGACCAAGAAAGAATATCATTAGTTCTTGCTATCCTGCAGGTTTGAGCAGCTGGTGAAATATATACCAGTCATCCAACAGCTAGCTTCGTGTTAACATGTATAACAAAGCCTGAACGATTCCTGTTTGACAGAACTTTACCATTTAGTAATAAATAAGGCTGAATTATTGATGGTGAATAACTGCTAATATTATTATGACCTCAATTAAGTGCTTTTTTTCAGACACATTAGCAACAAAAGGTCTTCTCTTTGCTCATTGCTGGTTTTTTCAAGTTCCACTTTGCATTAAAATCGAATTGATCAAACCTATTTGCCATTTCGCTGTAAGTGGGTAACCATAATGGGTAATCTATCAGCATGGTGCTCCCCTTAAAGCTATTAACACCTTTTGTTGTTTTACTCAAGTTTCTAAACGTGCTGAGAGGTTCAAAAAGGCAAACTCTACAATCTGTTAGGATTGCACAGAGCTGTGACTTGTGGCACTCTTTTAATTACCATACTTTTTAACTCTACGGTTAAATACTGATATTTCTGACACTAAGTAAGTCTTTATTTACTTATGAAGCTGTGAGACAGCTAAATTAAAGCTGATTAGCAAGATGGCAGCTCTGCTGCTTGCAGCTGAGGTGAGTATAGCTGCAGCATGGCATCTCCCCTCAGCTCGCTGCTTGACTCAGTCACTGGGGCTGAGATCACTCAGCAGCAAGACAAATAAAGGGAGCTTAGAGTTTTTCACCCTTTGGCAAATTGGCAAATTGTGTTAGTTACATGGATATGTGTGTACGGTGTGGAGCAGTCTGTTTGCAAGGGAGCTTTATAAAAGGCAGAAGGAGTTAATTTCTGGGGACAGGCTGTGTAGTGTGCATGCTTGGGGAGTTGTGGGATTACACTCATTAAAAAAGTGAAGAGCTAATGAAATAATCAGAGGAAGACTGAATAAACTGGAGAATACAAATATGGACCAGCTGTCTCAGCAAGGTTGTCTCTCCTTGAGTCTGTTGAAGATGGCTGCCCTTCTGGAACCATTCCTCAGGTTTGAGCATCTGGATTTTGGAGTTACCTTACTTAATATTTGTATGGAGCTGAATGGCAAAACCTGGAGGAAGTTCCTTGTTTACCTGCTCAAGTCAAGTCTAGGCTAAGAGCCCTGGTGGTATAAGGCTAAGGCAATGGCCAAGTCAAAGTGTGTGGTGTCTGTGTTCATCAGCACAAAACACTGGTAAGGTTCCTGGTGAAAATCTCAACACAAAAACCTGGACAGAACAAGCAGGTTCTGAATCCTTTATTCCTGCATATGCTGTTTTTATTTCTAATTTTTTTTTTTTTACTTTGTGGTTTGTTGTGGTTTTTTGGGGTTTTTTTTTGTGTATGTGTGTATGAAGGTGATGGTATTGTAGTTTGTTCTTGGTTTTGTTTTGTTTTTAATCTTTTCTGTTCCAGTGCACCTCCAGTACCTTTAATGAGTGTGTCCTACGCATGGAGAAGCCCAGCTGGAGATGTGCTCCCTTGATGGATTGTGTAATGGGAAGGAGCTGCTGTCAGCCCAGAGCAGAGGATCCTGTTCCACTGTGGGTTCAGGAGAAGTGGGAGCACCTTGGTGGAAGCCTCTGTACAGGTTTGTACACTGCATGTGTGTTTGGTGAGGGAGCACAGTTGGTGTTCCATAACAGGCAAAGGCGAATGTCCCTGCCTAGCAATTGAAATGCAGACTGGGGACCACGTAAGCCTGGTGCTTGTGATACCTCATGAAAGGGTAAGAGTCTCGTGAGTTCATCCATAGCTATTCTTACATCAAATTCTCTTAATTGCAGCGTCATGAGTGAAGGCAGAGATTCCAGTTCATTGCTGGCACAAGAAGAGTCACTGGGACTGATTTAAGTCAGGTTGCTCCTTTTACAATGTTCATGTCAGCAGTAGTTTGGGCCCTTTTTCCTCTACTTAGAGTGAGTCAAAAGCAGGGTGAAATGTAGGAATATTTGTGTTGGCTTCAGAACATGATTGAAGATAAATTGCTGTTAAGCTCCATTTCTGTCTAGCTGTTGATACATGTAATAAGGCAAATTAATTAAGAGCTTATACTCACAATATATAGGGATTTCAATTGTTTTAAAGTGGTAGTTAGTCTTTCAGCAGCTAGAGGATACACACGCCTGAGTTATTCTAGTAGATCAGTGCTTCCAGAAGCATATGTTTGGTTTACCACACTTGCACTTACTTCATGTCAATCACCTTTTGTGCATATTTATAATGCATTGAACAAACCAAAACCGTCCTTTGCCCATTTTATGAGCGTCTAGCAAAGCAGGGAATGAAGTGGGTTGATGACAGCTCATCCATCTCACTGTTTTTGAAAGGGATTCTCCTACTGGACATCATGCAGAGCAGTGCTTTTTTGAAGCCCACCCACCTAGTACTAGTCCCCCTTCAGACATGATTGTATTTCCCTAAGGCACTTCTTGGAGTGGTAAATGTGCATCATCAAACAGCAGATTTCTTAATGCTATATAGTGATGTTGACTTTCCTGATGCTTCAGTTGCTGTTGTCTTAATGTAGGCTGTCGCTTGTATGTCAGCTGGAAACAAAAATCAATAAGCAATGAGAATGGGAGTGAAGGGGAAAGAAAGAAACAAAATGACGAACAAGAATTTGGTATCTTCCCTCATAAACCTTATTCAGCTGGTGTGTTACACCATTTCACAGGATCTGCAGATAATCCCCACAGTCACTCAGAGTCTCAAATTTCTTCTCATTTCATGAAGAAGGAAACTAAGGCAGAGTGGGCAGTAACTGCTCCAGCTCCTCAGATTTACCTCCAATAAGCTGAAACAAGTTGTTCAAAGGCACTCAGAATCTGGGTAATAATTCATGTCAACCAACTCCTTGTTCCCAAACCATCTGTACCCACGCTTCCCAGGCCTGTGTGTTTTTAAGGGTGTGATAAGACAAACATCTATTATAAGGGTATAATATGACCCATTTATTTATACAGCTGGCAATTTTAAAGAAAGAAACGTTATTATTTAAGAAAAGCATTAGAGGTGTCTAGCACGCTCTGGATGCTGTCTGCTCAGTCGTTTACCCCTGTCTAGGTGTGTGAGGTGGGCAGTGTCTCGTTCTCCCAGCAGTGGCCGAGCCTCGGTGTTTTGGGCATCCTCACCGCCGGGCAGGAGGGACAGGGAGCGGCTGGAAGGGGCCGGCAGCGCTCGGACGGTGCAGACGGGGAGGGAGATCCCCAGTGAAAGCACCGAGCCGGCCACAGCTGTGATTGAGTGCTCAGCCCTTCAGTCCCTACCGCTGCGGTCACCGCTCCGTCGGGCGGTATTGTTTACTCACAATTAAACTCTTTGCCGTTAATTTCCCTCTCTGACGCTGAATTGGTGACACGGCCCCGGCTGGCAGAGCCCGGGCAGATGTGCTCTGCACACTTGTGTGAGCAGGGCTGGGCAGGCAGCAGCTCCCGGCCCCGCCCGGCCGGAGCTGCGGCGTGGGAAGCGCTGATTCTTGTCAGCCTAAATTTCACACCGGAGATAACAAACGCTTGGAAGCCAGGCACTGCTCGGAGGAGATAAACGCATTTTCCCCCATTAATTAAAACGTATCTGTAAATTTAAGCGGAGATGGTGGCTATAATAAGTTTTGAAGCGGTGACAAATGTCAGCAGCAAAAGGCCTGAGATAAGACCGTGTCAGGTCCCCGTGCGGTGATATGTGTGTGCCCTCACCCCCAGCAAGCTGGAGCATCACACGGGTCAGGGGTTGTGGCTGACACCCGGCACTTCAAGTAACCTGTAACGGGTTCTGGGGAAGGAAAGAAAGCCCTACTACAAGTGTGGCTTCTGCCCATCTCATAGGAAAGTTGGGGGCTTTTAGTGATTTTGAATATGTGGTATTTCCCTAAACTTCTCTCTTGATTCTTTGGCCTCAAAGAAAGTGCTTCAATGCAAGCTGTGTATATCGGTGTGTCCAACTTATCTATTCCAAAACTGAAGTGATGTCAGCCTCTAGAATCTTCGTGGATTTCTTTATAAACTTCCTTTGTTCTCCCTCAGTCCTTTGCTTGTCACATCAGGAACACTGTAGGCAATTATTTGAAGCATCCCTAACCTATTCTGTGTGGCATGTAATTATTTCTGGTACAATGTGTGGGTGTCTTTTATGTTAAACAGAAGAATGTTAATGAAAATTGGGAAGAAAACAGTGGCAGTGGGATTCCATTCCTTGCTGGAGGTGGATACCAGAAATGGTTAGAAGTGCCTGGTCTTGACTCAGTCAGCGCTGGAATTGTCTTGTAGCTTTTGTTCCCATTCTCTTCATCAAGGTATGTGATACATTATTTGGGTACAGTTTTGCTAACTGGATTGCAGCTGGGGGATTCTGGGTGGAAGCTGTTTCTGGCCCAGCTGTCCCTGTAGCTCTGATGCTGCAATATTTTCTCCTTGCAGAGCAAGAACAGAGACAGGGACATGCCTAGGAATTCACATCCATCTTCTCCTCAGAAAAAAAAAATAAAAAGGTATCTTTCTTTCTTTCTTTCTTCCTTTATCATCCCTACTGGACTTGCCAGAAATGTGTTTACCATGGAGGTAGATTTGTGTCTTCTTTCATGATAGAGACCATCTCATTCAGCTAAGTGTTGTGAGGATTTGAAGACTTTTGGACGCTCCTGACTTGTTCTTTGTTTAAAGCAGTGACTGAAATGGACAGGTCTGTTGGTCCCCATTTGGATCTGTGGGTCACCCATTCTGGTACTACAGAGAGATGGTTTAATTTGATTTTCTGACTATTTGTGTACCAAAACAGGAGCTCCATCTCTGGTTCTTTGGCTTAAGGCTCTGTGACCAGGTCTTAAGGACTTATCTGGCTGGTCATTAGGTATGAAGTCTGACTTTGTTTGTTGGGTTTTTTTCTGGTTTGTTTGGGGCTTTTTCAGTAATATTTATATGCATGTGACTATAGGAGCTACTCAAGAGAGCAAATTCTGTAAGCCTTTTCTGATGAGGTCAGCATAGTTTTGTGAGGCATCAGTACAAAAGATGTAAAAAAAAATTTAAAACTATGCATTTAGAATCCCTAAATTCCTCTAGGTGTTGGTGGGAATCAAGTGGTCATTCTTAACATCTGATTTATTTTGCTTTTTTTTCTTACATTAGATTAGCTCCTGTTACATAGTAATTATCTAGAATATTATTACATAATTTGATACTATTTTCAACTCAAAACATTAATAAAGTTCATATTTCAATTATTTAAATCTAACTGCATTAATAATTCAAAGTGAACACGTTATTTGATCAAGTTCCTTATTTCTGTAATTGCAGTATATCCACAACCATGTTCAAATGTCTTTAAATTTATTACTAGACAAATACATTGTGCATATTTTTGTCACAGAATTGATAGTAATGTTGAAACTTTTATCTGGAACATAGGTGGCTTATTTCAGACTGTCAAAATAAATCAGAGTATATTGTCCCTTTTCTTGCAAGGCAAGTCTTATAAATACTGTACAAGTTTAGAATCTGGTTCCAATAAGTGGCTGTGTTGTACTGATTTGCCTTTTAAATTCACTTTTGGTGAAAAGCAGTAAACAAATACTTATTTTTGCACTAACTTTCAATTGGTTTCAGTTTTTCAAAAGTGTGTAAAGATCAAAAAATGTGTAAATGTGTAAAGAATGAAAGGAGTAAGGTGCTTGCATTGCTGTCCTGTAACTTTGTGTCATGTGTAACTTCTGCTCTTCAAGTTGTCTTTTCATTCACGTCCAAATCAAAGACAGGGAATGAGGTGCAGTGGAGGTGTCACCTATGCTGTGTCAGTTCACCAAACCCCAGGCCGTGGTTTAAAGTAAGCAAGTTATTCACTAATTTTAGTTTCTGTAAAGCTCCTAGGATGATCACTGGCCTATTGTAGATTCTTAGGGGTTGTATCCAATTTGCAAATACCTCCTCTGTCTTCCTAAGTGTATTCCACTGAGAGAGCAGGTACTTATGGACCTCCTGCCCATCAGCTTCTGTCTCTTAACATCATGTTCATGATGTTTCATATTTTCATAAGTTTATAACCAGTCACCTAAAAAAAGTGATACCACCAACTTTCCCTGCCTGGGAAGCTGTCAGCGTGCACTACACACTTGTCCCTCGGTGGAGTATTCAGCGGTGATAACTACTTTCTAAAGACCATCTGTGTGATTTAGCATCCCAAGTGACATTTCCCAAAGTGACCTTAGAAGGAGATGCTCGGTGAGAGGCACCACCCCAAAGGCCAGCGCTCCTGGGCAGCTGCTGCCAGCTGTGCCCGGCTCCAGCCACTGCATGCCAGGGTCTGTCCTGATGGGACACGGGCAGCAGAGCCACTGCTGTGTCAGCCCCTCTGTGCTGCGGGACAATTACGGGACATTAATCCTTTTGAAATGCCCTTGCTAATTCTTGTAGTTTTGTTCCTGTGAGCTCCGAGTTTCTCCTCCCTCGAAGCCTACACATTTTATTAGGTATTGTGAGTGGCTACACCTGCAGTTTTAAATGACTAACACAAATGTTATAATGGTGGCCATCAGTCAAAGAAAAAGTTCAGAGTTCAAAGGTCGGTCTTTTGTAACTGGCGAGGAAGAGCTAGTGGATAATAGCTTGTTAATGTTATTTACCTCATTCAGCTGAAAAACTTTCTGTTGTGTAAAGACATTTACGTGGGCAATTCTGGGCATTGTCATTTGAATAGGGGTTAAATTATTCTGTTTTGTCATTAAGTGATCCTTGATTGGCAATCCATTACACAATGGGTGATCATTAAGGGAAGGCCATAAAACTGTTACACCATTTAAGAATGAATGGTGAATGAAGCCAGATATCTCCAAGACCCGTCGTTCCCCCAGCCCCCAGACTAGAGCTGCTGGAGAAGCAATTTAAAGCAGAAAGGACTTGGAACAATTGGAACAGTCACTTATTCCCTAATTTTGTTTTGAAAATATTTACATTGAAGCGAACAGTAGATAGGCCTGCTTATGGTTACCTAGAGTGTGTTTAGTATTGTCAGGTCTCCTGATTTTATTGTATTGTAAGCAAGAGAAAGGTTGCTCTGTTTAAAACAGTCTGGGTACTGAGACTGTATCAGAACATCAGTCTTAGAAAGGAAAACAAACCATGGTATATTAATTTCAGAGAAATTATGAAAATGAGGCAGAAACCCAAATCAAAGAACTCGAGAACTGGCTGACACAGAAGGAAGTGCAACTTGCTTGGTGAAATTGCCTCCAAATCCAGATGCTAATGGTGCTCTAGGCCTGAGCCTTTGTGGGCCCCAGGCTGATGGCTGCTAATCAGACCCAGATGTTTTCAACCCTAAGTTTTCTGTCAAGGGACAGACATGACAGGCTTTTCAGTCTACTGTAAATCACTTCAATTGCTGTGATGTTTAAGGTAGGCCAGAGCCAAGACTGTTCAGTGCATACTTCCTAGGCACTGGTTCTGTTGTGGTTGGACCTGTGTTAGTAGGGCTCCTGTGCTTCTCTGTTCCCAGTATGGCCCTGGCTCCTGTCCAGCCTCCCCCAAGCCATATCACACCGCTGGAGGATCAGGGAGGCTCAGGGTAGGAACATGTGGCTCAGACAGGACAACTCCCTGGTCTTGACTTGCATCAGGTTGTCATAGGACCAATATAAGGAAGTTCTCATGCTGTAGCAAAGTGATGGCTTCCAGCCAGTTTTACCTGGCTTTACCATCTCCAGCCTTTGCAGTTACAATGCTCTAGGTCACCCCTGGGGACTGGATTTTCCAGCAGCTGTCCAGACAGTTTCACCCATGCTCTTGGGAATGGTGATTTTTCCATGACTCAAAAGCCAATGTAGCATTTAACTAAAACTGCAGAGCTAATTAACTGCCTTGCTTCTTTATATTCCAATTACAATTATGGCTCAACCCACTTGAGAAGGAGCCTGTTACGTGGCCTGCAAAGAGACTTATTTTTTCAACTACAATTAAAGACAGGATTCTTTCCCAGTAATTAAAGATGTGCTGCTGCAAGCTGTGAAAGCAGGCTATAAACAACGTGCTGGGAAAACTGTGAGCTGGGGCAGGCTCTGCCTGAGCCTTTCAAACCCCCAGATGCAGAGTTAGACACCCAGTCTGCAGACACTCACTCCTTTGCTTGACTGGGGAGGATCCATTGTCTTCAGGGCCTTTGGAGAGTACCATGGTGACAAGTGTATGAGATCAGATGTTATGCTGTAAATCTGCCTTTAAAAGGGGAAAAAAGAAAGGAAATAGGAAAACATCCATGTTTTTACATTGAAGTTCCCGCCTAGCAATAGTCAAAGATGTTTTGAATAGCAACAGACAAAGCTGTTTTAATACATTCTGTGTATTTTCCAACATCTGAATTTCTCTTTAAGCTTGTACTAGGTAAATGTTACTCCGTTGCCCTTTTAGAAAACAACAATTTGACTTTTTCCCCCTCTTTGTATTCTGACAAATATTGGTCTTGATGAGTGTTAAGGGAGTAAAAACGCTAAACATCAAAGTGCTCATTATCAGCCAGCCAGCTGCACTCGCCCCTGCACCTCCTCATCACACACAAACCTGATCTTTTCTGTGGGGACCACCTTCCCCAGAGACACAGAACAAGTTCTTCTCTATGCTAACAGTGCACAACATTGTCAAATGATGTGTAATGATTTTATAATGTGAACTAATGCCACTAGGGACTGAACTGAGACTTCTGATTTCATTACACTCAGTGCTGAGACTGGTTTGGAATATGAATTTGGGGCAAAGATAAAAGGCTATGTTGGTGTCCTTTACCTATCAACTCTCTACCAGTATTACTTGACATGGATCCAGACAAGGATCCCACCTCCTATATCTCAGGGAAAAATATTTGTGATTGACATGTGTTTCTATCAAGCACCACGAGTGCTAAAAAATACCTTTTACATCCTTGTGCCATGACTAAAATCTTAGCATAAGTCAAAAGAAACTTCATCTTTGTGTCAGAATCAGCCCGTGGCTGCCCAAGACGATGTTCCTAGTATGGTATAGTATTAGCCAAGCTGCTGTTGATCTGCAGTTTTTGTGTTATAACACTTAAAGGAGAGATTTTGCTCTTTCAGTTTGTTTGTAATTAAAATAGATGAATTAGTTACCTCCAATTTACAGGTAGCTTCAGAAACATAAAGGCAATACACTGTGCCCTAGATTTATGATCTATTTTGTTGAACTGAATAAAACCTTTTTATACAGTGACAGAAACATAACTAGAGTAGCAAATGGTGCTCCTTTACCTGTTATTATCTGTGTTACCGTGAAGCCTAGGATACCTGTCTGATTTAAGTTATTTCATCTTTCTGTGTCCTAGGAGACTGTGAAAAATAGAAAAATGCCATAACATTTTTCTCCAGTATGGATAATATGGGAATTAGCTTCCTTTTTCATTCTGATGTAAGGTAAAAAAAAAAAACCAACAACCCAGGCTTTCAGTCAAATTCTCATCTACTGTAAGTATGTCTGGTTCTATTGTTTTCAAGACAGTTTATCCCATTTGTAGCAGCAGAAAATGTAGGCCACGCTAGTGACAGCAGGGAGATGAACACCCTGAGTCTCCAGCTAATTTTCAAATGTAATCTACCTGCTAATGTGTGATATGGGAACTAAGTGTCCTTTATATACTCTTACAGCACTTCTGATGCAAGAGGGATAGAAACTAATCCACCTTCAAAGGTAATTATATTGGGAATTACACTACTTCATGCAGTAAACTGTATTCAGTACCCTGCCCTTTTTTCCCAGCTCTACACCATTGCCCCTATTTTAGATATGAGTAAGAGTTAATTGTAAGTCAATTAAATTCAATATGTGAAATGGAAAACAGAATCCTTGCAAAGATGTAAAAGCATCTAAAATATAAGTGGTGATTAAGCTTGTTTCCTCTTGTGCTTATTCATCCTGGACAAATGATTTACTTTCATCATCCAATATATTTAAGCTGTCTTGGTTGTAGGGGTCACAGGCACTGTGAGATGGGAGGAAAGACAATACTAATCAAAAGTAAACCATGCCACTTTTTTTCTCTAGTGCCGCTAATCTTAATTGAATCAATCTCGTGGCATATGTTGACAGTGAAAGATTACTCGAACCTGGGAGGCCAAGCTGGACAGAGCTTCCAGAATAAATAAAAAAAAAAAATCTTCCTTAATCATTAATTTGTTCATTCACTCCCATTTGCTTCCATTCTTCAATGTCTTAGAAGACGTACCCCATGCAACCTTCCTCTTTAGCAATCATTTCAAGTGTTCCTCCCAATAAGCTCATGTGCTTTTGAAGAAACTAATTTGCCTGAGATGAATACAGCAGAGATACTATTTTTTTAGAAAGAGAAACGTAGTTGGATTTTATAGAATTGAGCATTTTGTGAAAAAAGATAGTATTTCTAATGAATTGCAACAAAACCGAGTTAATTTTGGAACTGAAATATGGCTTGTTAGAGAATATTAGGTAAACCCTACCTGGCCTAGGATGGAGTTGAGGAGTGGTTTATAACCTATTTATGGATTCACAATAGCCCTAGTCCTATGAAAATAAGGCAGAGAGATGAAAATCCTTTGAAGTTTGTGGAAAAACTAGAGAACTTTGTGCAGACATCCTAAAGGTTCCACAAAGCTATAACAACCAACAAATAGTAATATTCTATCAGATTAACTTTTCCTCCAGGATTTTACTGAATTTGGTACTATTTGAATGCCACTGTTGACTGTTACTTTAATTTTGTTATTATTTTTTGCTACTGAACAAGAAGACTGCCTGCATATTTGTGCCTCCTTCCCCAGTTACCCAGCACTATACACAACATGCTGCATTATAGGTTCATCAATGTTGCAAAGTTACTTAAACAAATTTGTTAATTCATAAGATTGAGGAAGATATGTAGTGGATGAGTTAGGATTTCTGATCAGGCCTTCATATCTACAAATGTTTGTGTTTGCAGAATTATGAATGTGAGATTCTTAAAAACCTAAGACCTGAAAATGAAGTCTGAAAGGATAGAAGTATCCTTGCAGAATCAGGACCTTAAAGTTTGTCTAGAGATAAGACTAGATTAAGTCTATTCCTTCTAACAAATAGTTTTAATTAAATAATGTTGGTAGGTGTGAAGTTAAGGTTTTGATGAACAGTGCTGTTCATATTTTGTGTAATCCATTATGAGCCCATATAATTTAAAACATTGCTATATTGTGCATTAATAAGACTCGTATGCAATTAGATGGTATTTGGTGATGAAAAGCAGGTTTACTGTGAGGTACAATAAAATCTCTAACATAATAGCAAAACCTTGCTAGAGATGTAATGGTTTGTGCTGAGTGTATATTGTCTACACAAAATTTAAATATAAGAGTGTGTAAATAACATCCACTTATTTTCCCAATACATTTATTCTGTTATAAAGTAACTCCATTTTATTTTTCCGTTGGATTTGGGTATGTGCAAGAATTAGTCCCTTAAGAGACATAGACATTTAGGTTATTGCACTTTGTAACTTGAACTTCTTCCCAAAGCAAGGAAGTCACTTTTACCTTCTTATTCTGGCATTGAAAAGACGAGATCAAATATATTTCTCAAAAAATGAAAAATCCTTTATGTTTTAGTAGCCTAGCTCAATGTCACTTACAAAACTACCCAAGAAATTAAATAGGAAACCCCAAACCTTTCAAGTGGCAAATAATTTCATCCATATTTAAAATCAAGAGAGTGTATTTGGTAAAGTTTCTGCCTCAAGCCTACCCTCTTTAAAAGTGCCATCTTGTTTTATTTTGATGTATATCTTTACAGCAGAATAATTAGCATTTTACAAATCAGTGATTGTGAAGTTGTTCACATTATTGTGAGGGTAATAAATCCACATGCACATAGTTTTGTATTATAGAGATCATTTAAGTGAGTGTAATTTTAACATTTTGATGACAGTTTTAGGATCCTACCAAGCAGTGATAAAGCTCACATTTATACTATGTGATAATTCTGCCTTTCATTATGATGCAGTTTCTCCACACTAAATCAGGCCAAGATGCAAGCTACTACCCATGGGCAAAATTCATTCATTATGCATGTACGTTATTCCTGAAATTATTGATAACACTTTTCATAATAGTTATTTTTCATTAATTAACTTTTGCAGCTCTGTTAGTATTTACGATATGTTTATAAGTCTTGAGTTTGCCTTGAATAATAAATACAATCTCAGAGCCCCTTATAGTTTCTTAAAGTTGAAAGCTCTTGTCAGTTTTGATGCTGAAGGCCACACTGCAGTTGTGAACCACAGAATTAAGCTGTGTTCAGGGAAACATTAGAAAGAGGGTAAGGAATGTCCTGTGTACCAATGCAGTTAAAGACATGGCCCAGAAACCTTTGTTTGCCATAAGGAAAGCTAGAAATGGGGCTGCTGAAGCTGATTACATTTCATGAGTGTAAATTTGGTACCAGGTTTGTCATTTTCCCTTATGCAAAGTGTGCAGGTATTGGTGATCAGAGACAGGAGTCAGAGGCTGGAGCCCTCATCAGCTGGGAATTTCAGCAAGGCACAAACTGGCTGCCAGAGATGCTCATTTGCAACACAGGAGTTTAGGGCCGAGATTATACTTATAATAATGCCTTAGTCAGTTCTGAAGACATAAGAAGAAGAGTGAAAATTTATCAGTAATATATTTTGTCACCTTCTCTTTTATTGCCTTACTCTGGAAGTAAATGTGGTCTATAAGATTAACTACATCGGAAACCAGCAGTTTTAGGTGGATCTCACCAACTCTTTCTCTTTGGCAGAGGTTGCTTACAAGATGATGCCACTTGGCCTTGTGAAGCCTGGCTACAAGAGAGGCAGCTCAGTAGCATAAGAGGCAGTGTGGCATAGGAGGAGGTTTCTGCATTAGTGGGTCTGGACAGAGTCCAGGATATGTCCTCTATGTTGACAAGGCATTGCTTCTGTGATGTGTGAAGCACAGATGAGGACAGGGAGGTGCAGTGCAGCAGCTCGTGGGACTAAGGGAGTTACACATCACCTTTATTCTCCTGGGACCAGTAGCCATTCCAGCTCCACATTTTCTATGTCCTACAAGATGCCTTTATCTATTCCTACCATGCCATATTTTGGCCTGGATTTATCTTCACACTTCAAGGACTTTCTATGACTATAGAGACAGTCTAAGGCAACCAAGTTCACCACGTAAGGAGCTAGCTGAGAGTGTGCATCTGAACTCTTTCCTTAGTCCACTTTCTTGCCTCCTGGTCAGGGATGTGTTTGAAATGAGATAAAGGTGGGAAAAGAGCTGGCAGGTTGGCAAGAGGAGATATTTCCCCTCACCGGCTGAATGGCTTCTATACTTCCTTCTCACTCATGGAAAAGAGTAAATATGAGTGGAAGTGAAAGTCATCCCTCAGCAGGTCCCCGTATTTCCTATATCTCACATCTATTTTTAACAAGACACAAAACAGCTGATGTAAGATCAAGCAAAAATAGTCTGTGTTACCCCAGATAATCAAATAAAACCAAGAAAAGGTCTCTAGTATTCATTAGACATTTTGTTATCTTCTAACTGTATGAAGTGCTTTCTTTGGGGAATAACTTCAGAGGCTTGGATTTTCATGGTTCGCTAACTGTAATAAATAAATCTGAATAAATCCAAACTTCAATGCCAAGGACTGAATCAAACCCACTTACTTTTATAGTGAAAGTATCCTGGCATTAAAAGGCTTAGCATGTTGGGCTGTTCTGTTTAACAATGAGATGAAAAAATGGTGCAGATGTCTGTAGTGGTAACTAAACAATACTAGAACTCTTCTTTAGGTTTTCTTAAGGAGATGAAGTTGCATGGTCAGACTTTTTCCCCACATGACTAATCCACTCTCCTGTGACCTATCTTTAGTTTGATATTGAATCAGGAACAAGAACTGGAGCTTCAGCTGACCCCAAACATTTAGTTACATTAATCACAGGGCATTTTTGGACTCTGAGCATACTGAATGAAAGACACTTTCTTTGCAAGACATTGATCAAACAGCCTACAGGTATCACTACATCGAGGCACATTAATCATCTGGTGCATTATCAGTTCCACCAGGAGAATATGTAAATGTGATTCGTGTCAATGATAAGGGAAAGCAGAATTTATTTTTAAAAGTGGTCCTTCTGGAGCTGTTGATATAATCTTTCCTAAGACAATAGGTTGCAAAGATACATTTCAGCAGGGCTGCCAATGAACATAAAGAACAAGCAAATTAAAGCCACCCAAGAAAAAAAAGGAAAAGGAAAAAGATGGTGGCTACACTTCACTCACTTTCAGGAATTGCTGTTCCACAACATTGTGGAGGAGACTTTTTCTGCTTAATAAAACAGGGCAGTTTTCTGAAAACTCTTATAATTGTTTTGTAACCACAAAAAGCTTTATTTAAGAGTAATGCTATTCTATTCTATGCTCCAGAGCTCTTGCCCTAGAATACACCTGTGATATTCTTGCCTTGTGGCTGAGGATGTGATGCTCATACTGACTGTGAAACTCTGAGGCAGTGCCTCACCTTCACAGATGGCTCACCTTCACTCATGTTAATGGGGCTGCCTGGCTGAGGGTTGCAATGAGCATCTTGCTGAAAGCATTCTTGCATAGATCTCCTTATATAATTGATCAATTTACTCTAGTTTTTGCAAGACAGAAAGGAGTTTTACTTTTTTCTTTCTTCCTTACTTTTAAACCTATGCCAAATTAGTACATGCAGATATGTATTCTGTCAGTGTTGGGGGTGGGAGGACATATTTCAGGCAGAAGTATTTTTTGAAGTCTTATCTGAGAGAATTAGAGACCTAGGGCAGGGAAATTAGTAGAGATTGAATATATAAAATGGTCATATAATTTCTAGTTCTTGTCTCTTTAGTGTTCTTCTCTACTTCCCCAGCATCTTTGGAGTACAAAAGTGGAACAAGGAGTCCTTTGGGAAGACAAGAGGACTTGTCTGTAAAGAGTATGCCTTTCACTGTCTTTTAGTCCCTGAAGGTTGGAAGAAATGGAAGAAAATGCAGTGCAGTCTGTGCAAAGGCTGAGGACAGAGTTTGCTTTGGGTCTAATCTTGGATCTCTCCAAGTCAGGAGAAAATTCTGCAACACTTCAGGATCACAAAAGATTTTAGGAATTTTTAAACAATTTGAAGGGAAAATGGGCTAAATTCTGAAGGTTTGGGGGAATAGGGCTAAAAAGTTTTTTTGAGATTAGGGTTATAAAGCCGTGTAATTAATGCCTCCTCATCTTGGAACTGAGACAAGATCCATGGGGTTTTGGTTTTCTCTCCTTACAGCGCAGCATTTGGCTCTCTCTAATGGTCAGAATTATGGTTCTCATTTAAATGTGGAAGAGTTAGGAAAACTTGAATGCAATTGCAATATGGTTGTATAAACATAGGCATGATTAACTGCATATGCACAATGCTGCCTGGGAAGCCAGCAGAGAAAACAAACTACAATTTCTACATATACAAAAAACCTCTTTAAATGTCCCTCCTTTTGTATGTTTAATACTTCTTGTCATCATATTGCAACAGTGTTCCCTTCATAATTATATTTACATATTCTTGTAGTTTTTTCCAAGGTCAGAGGATTATGTCTGCACATTTCAATAATTAGTTATACAGTGTATTGTAAGTGTCTTATGGATTCCCTTTATCATATCTGTGCACTGTTGAGCAAAATCATAACAAAGTTCTTAAGCGAAAGTTCTTGTTGAAATGCAGGATTTTTGTTGACATGTCTCCAGCTCCCACTGACTAAAGTAGAGAAGATGCCACTGTGTCCTTGGGATGCTCAGTACGTTGCTGCACCTGCATGGATAATGCTGTTAGTGGCAATTTAATTTGAAGCTTTAAAAGTTTTAGGTTTATTTTTTAAAGAGAAGAAAACAGATACAATATTTCTGGTTTACATTGTGCCTTGTACTTCTCAAAGACCTTTCAGGAAAAGATAGGATGCTGATATTCTTCCTGTGTCCTCTTCTGCTCTTCTAGAGCATACGCTTGGAAATTAGTTTGATGTTTTCAATGCAGGAAATAATGTAGGCTTTCAAAACACCATGGACACACTTAAAACAGTGAAATAAACTCAGGACTCATTTATGTAAGGGAATAAGCTATCTGATCTAGACTGGTGTCTAATATGTGCCATGTATCTCAAACTGGGTCACAGAAAGCTTTAGGAACATGCAGGCTCATTACTGTGAATGAACACGTGCCAGTTGAAGTCTTCAGGGAAACCAGGGAGAGGAAAAACCCTTTGAAATGACCAGGAAATCAGAGGTTTTCTTGATCAAGAATGAAAACTTACAATGCCCCTAATGGTGGTGGTAGTCTTCTACCCACAGAGCTCAGGACTTCAAGGCTGTCTGGAGAGGCAGGCACCCAGGAGCTGCTTCCATTCCCAGGGTGGCAAAGGATCCTGGCTCGTGGGCAGAGAGAGCCCAGGGCAAAAACCAACCCAGCACTTGTCATTGCTAGTGAGAGCTGGAAATGACAAGCCTGCAGACTGTCACCCATTGCACATATTTCTCTCTTCCTTCCCCTTGCCCTCCAAGTTTTACACTTCTCCCTTCTCCCCCATCTTTATTTAAATACTTCTTTCACTCTCTTCAACCCTACTTTCTCTTAGTTCTTGGTTGTATTACCACACTGGAGTATTTAAGAGAGTCTCTAATGAAACAGGACTTGTGCTGCCAGCGGTCATTTTTCTAAGGTGAAATCAACTAACTGATAAAAATAGCTGATTATAGCAGCAAGTTCATGCCACAGCAGTAAAGAGAGACTTAGCATTTCCATTACAAGACTCATTATTGAGAAGTTTATAGCTCAGTTATTAAAAAAAGGTGTCATGAAATTTGGCATTTGTAATTACAGCAGAGAGAAATATTTCTGAGTCCACTGTTTAAAAGTTTGGTTTACTTTGGTGATTTCTATTTCACTGTCATGGTCTATGGGCATAGAAAGAGTAAATAATGAGGAAAAAAAAGTGCCTATACTAATGTTAGGGGTAAATGGTAGCGGTGGATAAATAGTTTGTAAAGCAGAATAAAAATTGCTGCTCAGGTCTTCAAAGAGGTGTCCTTAAGCCAAGTCTGAGCCCATCACAGGGCAGACAAGCAGAAAGTCAGTACCACAAAACACGTCCTGGTTGCTTTGTCTGTTCTGGCCCTCAGATGGGCTCGGGGCTGTTGAGCCTGAGGTCTAGGTCTAACACTAGGCTTGGACACCCATGGAGACTTCAGAAATTCCTGTAGGTGGTGATGAGCCAACTTCACTTCTGAGACCACTTCTTCTGCTTGATTTTCCCTTGGCTGATGCCTTATCAATAATACTCATTGTATCATGAGAGGTTCATGCTGCACCCTGACCCAGAGGAAACTTTCAGAAGAGGAAGAAGTTGCCTGGTTTTCTGCTTCAGACTGACCAGGTCTTTGTGGCCACTGTGTTCTGGTCTCTGCTCTTCCCTAAAAATAAATTTTGTCTTCACTAGAGGTAAATTCACTTTATTTCACACTAGGATCTTCTCTTTTAAAGCAAAAATTTCATTTGGGCATAACAGAGTGGCGTGTAGTATCTGGGATGTCTTCAAGGTCCAGAGAACACAAACAAAATTCAGTAGATTAAATATATATTGTTAGAAAAATAATTATATTAATGTAGCTTTGAAGGACAGTAAAAATAATGAGAGAGATGAAATGTAGAAGGCATACATTTTGTGTCATATATATAAATATAAAATTTTAACAATTTTACTAATTTTCTGAAATTGTTTTAGTGAAGAGGCTGGGTTTATATTAAGTCACTTCCTTTGGGGTCACTGCAATGGAACTGTATTTGGTGTTGCCATAATATATTCTTTTTCTCCCTGTCTTCCTTTCCCTTTGAATGAAAGTTCAAATGAAGAGTTCAAATGATGAGCAGACTTGTTTATTGCAACAGAACTACTTATATGCTTACAGATATTAGAGAGAGGCATGCAAGGATTGCCTTCTTTTCAATATGTCTAAATAAGAGGTGAGCTGTTTGAAATTTTAGTGAGGTCCATATCCTCTCAGGTCTGGGTATGTTCCTTTTGTTTTAACAATTGCAGACAGCTTGGTGTTGGAGTTATTTCCTGGGAATTTTACTTTTTTTTCCTTATTTAAGCCTCATTCAGTCCTGGCATTATTTTAGGTGTTCTTTTGACATTTTAAATGGACGTTCTCTTATTTCAGTGTATGTATTTTTCTGCAGTTGTTTTGCTAGAATGTTGCCTTATTTTTCTGCACTGCTGTAGCTAATTTTGAAATTTGCTTTACTATTCTGCTGTGAGGTTTTTTTGTTTTGTTTTGTTTTTTTTTGTTTTTTTGGGTTGTTTTTTGTTTTTTTTTTTTTTTCCCCGGGAAAGATGGCTTTTAAAAAACAGACAGGTATTCAAAAACCTCAATTTACCCTACCTGAATTGTTCTGGTTCAGGGGGAGCAAATACTAGAGAAATGTTGTTTACTTGAAATTTTCAAAGATGTACCAAAGGCAGCCACCTGACAATATTAAAAAGGAAGGGCTGAGGTATTTATGAGGAGTACTGTGGTGGCTTTCTCCATCAGGATTATCCTCAGAGACATTGTTTATAAATGGATTATGAGCTTCAATAGTTTTATTAGGGTTTTTATTTCTGCATGTTAAAGCCAGGTGCATTAGAGCTGACCCACACTTGCTGCAATTGCTGAGCAAGTCTGATCCCCAGATACATGAGGAGAGTTTCACTGTGTGTTTGGTAACTGTGTCATTTGGGAATGTGAGTTCACCTTCAATTTTATGTTTGTCTTTCCTTTTAAATAGTGAAACACTTCTAGGAATAGGGCCATACTTAGGAAATGCTGACCCTGATTTTCTAATGCTCCTTTGTTGGCTGTTGCAGACCTGAGCTCCTCACTGATTCTCTGTCTGGCCGCCTTGCTGGAAGGGGTAATGTCTGCAGACATGAAGTAAGAACAGATTGCTGATGAGCTGCCTTGTGCCCTTTAGATTTCAGTTTTCTGTGGATTTAACTTGCCTGGACTGGATACAGTTGTTTTTGTGCAGACATAGATGGTTATGTGCAAATTCCCCATTAGACTTCAATTAGAAAACCTTTTGAGGAAGCAAGAGTGGATATTCCACAGGCTTACTGCTCTGAAAATGAGAGGTTTGTCTGTGAGTCTGTGTCCTGTGTGCACAGTGCCTGTCCATGGATTACCCACTCCCTGCTGCCTTACAGCACAGCCTGACAAATCCTGTGTTTTCACTGTGCTGCCATGCTAAACCCTCTCTTTGCTCACACACTCCTTGGGCTGCAATCTGGAGACAGAAGTCAGAAGATATTTCATTGGTTGAATGTATGTGGAATGAAAACTATTGCCATTTGAGAGCAACATCTCACAGGGGGAAAGGAGGAGGGAGGGCACAGGAGGAGGGTGTTGATTGGGACTGACATGAGCCTTAAGATCTGATGTGGCTTTCACACTTGGAAATATTCAGGACTCCATATGTTCCAAAAACCCCACTGAACAGTGCATATAACATTGCCTTTATCATTCTTTAATCTCAGTTTAATTGCTGTGGTCAAATTACCCCACACTTAATAACCCACAGCTTGGTATATTATTTAATATGGTTGACACATACTTTGTTTTAAATGTCAGTGCTGGTAAAGCCCTGGAGTTGGCAATACTGTGCATGATAGATGGCAGAGGAGATGGATCATCTGTTCTTTGTCTGTGCTGTTGGTATGTTGGCTGCAACTTTCTCAACTGTGACACTAGACTCATGCCAAACCCAAAGCTACTGAATGGGTAATATTATCCCTTGTATCTGATGTTTTGTAGCTGATCATTCTCAATTTCTCTGGCTTTTTTTTACAAGAATGTGTAATATTATATCACCCAAGTCGAAGTGGTGAACTAGTATTGTTTCAAATGGGTTGATTTAATTATTTCAGCACCCAGTGGCACCTTTGTTATTAAAGGATTTTCACAAAGCAGTACATAGTCTAATTATGAATTTACACAAGAGACCGTAACAGTATCTGCTGGGTAAATAATATACATTTGTAAAATGCTCTAGCTACTAATTTACACAGCCGACCACTGAGACACTGAAAGGCTGTGGCATTCTGTCCTGTCAGCTCTCAAACACTTCCAACATTCCTGCTTCTCCTTACAACTGTTAATAAAACAGAGAAAATCAAGTAACTCAAACTCTCTTCTAGAAAAAACCAGGGCTGTTTGGCGTTGGTGGATTTAGCTGCTGTTTCATTCAGAGTTTTTTCTTGTCCCCAGCTGGTAGCAAGAGCATGGGAAGTGCTATCACACATGTTTGGGGCCCACATCTATATCAGCACAAGCGTGCAGGTTCAGAAGGAGGTGCACATTTTCATTCTGGATTGCTGGCTCTGCTCTCTTGGTGCAAATCTGTCCTCAAACCTCTGAGTTTAACATCTCCAGGGACCTTCTTCCTGCATGGGAGAGCCCAAGAAGGAAATGCATGCCTCTGTAACTCCTGTGTCACATCCCTACAACAATGTTCAGATTTCAGCCAGGACATGTTTATCTGAAAAATCTTTGCCTGCAATCTTGGTTCCTTGCAGCTATAAAAGCTTGGTGCCAGTTACAGCAAGTCAGGGGCTGCACTGACTTGTTCTGTGAAGACTGGTTGGTCTGAGATCTGCAGATGTAAATGCCACTCATTCATTGAGAACTCTTTGGCTTCTTTTTTTTTTTTTTTTTGGCATCTGGGTGTTGATACAGAGGCACAAATTATCCACTCCTGAGAACAGCTATGATGGATTCATGCAGCTCCTGGGTAACAGGACGATGACAGCTGGGGAGTGAACCGTTGGTGTAAGGTAAAATTTTTGCTGGATCAGTGAGACTGACGTTCCTAGTCTGGAACCCATTAGTGATTAGTGAGAATAAGATTTAAGATTTCTCAAACCCTCAGCTAAATGCAGCCTTGCAAACTGGAAAGTAGAGCTTTAGCCATAGCTTAGTGCTAAGAAGAGAAGAGCTCAAAGTTAGGAAATACCTCAAGTATCTTAACTATCTGTGGATTTGCAGTTGTCTACCAAAAAATCCCAATTCAAACTGAAAAAGTCTAAGGAGAAAGAAATATAAAGCAGCATCCACCGTGGAATCCTATCTCTTCCTGTGTTTCTGGAAGGAGAACATAGTAGTTTCATTGCCATCTGTGCAGTAGGATGCCCATCAACTTGAACTCTTATCTTTTGCAGGCAGAAAACCGGGCAAACTCTCCCATAGCAAATCCCTCTTTATTTCCTCACAGCTGTCTCACCTATGTAAGCTGCAGAGCCTTTTCCAGCAACACTGAGAAAAGATTTATGTCTGCAGTACAGGAGAAAGTCTCCTTCCCTGTTTAAGTCTGAATTCTACATCAGCAGGCTGCATCTGGGGAAGGGAATTCAGACTGGTTTTCCCAAGTGCTCTATTTTCCATTTAAACATCATGCTTAGGAAATGATCACAACAAAGCTTGTGTTTCACATTAAAAGCCCATCCGTGCAGCAATGTTTATTCAGAAAAGAAAACCAATATAGCTATTGTCCTTGATTCCTTGAGTATAGTATGGGACAAAGACAGGGGGAAAAAATGGGGAAAGGTAGAATTAGAGACTCTGCTTCCTCGAGAGGAGTGATGATTCTCATCAGTTGTGCCTCTTGCTCCTCCATCTGTGGTGTAATTACTCTCAAACTTATAGGAGAGTGATATTGGAGAAGAAAATCACTATTGCCCTAAAACAAAAAGACTCCTTTGAAATCACATATGGGACTGTCAAGCTGTTGGACCTAAACACCTGATTTGTTTGCATATAAGATCCTTTTAGCAGTTACATATTTTAAGCACTGGCTTGCATTGTTTACTGAATGAGCAGCAATCTGTAAAGGATCCAGTTTTCACATTGACCAGGCAGAAAATACCCTCTGATAAAGGAGAAATATTTGTTGATTATGCATATTGTCTCTTTAGCCTCACATTGCCTTCATATCAAAGGCAACATGGCAGTTTGTTGAAAGAAAAGAAATATCATTTTGCTTTGTTGCAGGCAGCAAAGGATCTTTACAAAGCTTTTGGCTCTTGTTCAAATGTATCACACCATTTGTGACGGCTTTATAAACTAAGCATGGTTTAAGACAGTCAAGGATGAGTCAGACTGAAAGAAAACATACAATTAATACTTTACTATAAACTTGGGATTAAGATCATCCATGAAAATCAGAACTATGACAAGGCTGTGCATCATGAATGGTGTTTCAGGGAGTAAGTGGGAAGTTAAGAAAAACTGTTTAAGATGAAAGCTGCTTTCATTGAAGACAGGATCATAGCAAAAATGTAACAGGAGAAGTGAAATATAATTAGGAACGTGACATTAATACTGGATTTGCAGAACGTTGCCCAACAGGTGGGTGGAGTTTATTTGACTTTGTTTCAGCTGGAGTATTGAACCACGCAGATGCAGCCTTTAAAATTAATCTAGACTGTGAGAAAAAAGGTAACAAGAATGTTCAAGTACATGGGCTCACACCACCAGCATGTGTCCTTGCTCTTTCTCTTCTAGCTGTAATAATCACCTCCCAGTTAAGATGGTTCTTGCTCTTCCTCTGTCATTCCTTGTTTCTGCAGCTCTGCACTGGAAAGCAAAGGGGATATTGGGTTTCCTTTCATCACAGTGACAAGTCAGGGAAACATCTGTTTTAAACAAAATGTGCAAAAGGTTTGAAAAACAATTAAGGTGGGTTTTTTTGGCATTTTTTGTTTATGCCTGTTAGGCACTGATTTTTATTAAAATAAAATTTATGAGTATAATATGAAGAGAAGTCATTTAAAAGATTGAATTTGGAGTATTCAGGGAGGAAATCTGTGAAAGGCAAAATGTCCACCAGAATGGACAACACGAGTCACTTTCTGTACTCCAGGATGGAAGCATCAAGAGAGATTGAACATTTGTTTCAGTTTATGAACTTTTTTGCAATCCAGCTAAAAATATCAGCACCACCTGTGATACGAGAATCAGATTTATTATCAGCTTCTCAGGAATTGCAAAACAGCCTAACTCCACCTGACTGTTAATAAATCAGGTGCTGAAAGCACTTCAAATGAGAACTTTGCTGAAGAGACAAGTACTCATGAGGATCAAAGGCTCAAGTCAGTTAAAGTGGCCATTTGCCCTTTTGGCGTAATCAGAACGTATTTTCAAAAAAAGAAGGAAAGAGAAAAATAAATGACATGATGCTTTTAAAAGAGTAGGACAAATATTAAAGTGGGTATGGACATCTGTAAGTCAGTCACTCTAATTCTGCAAAACTGAGTTTTCTAATAGTGCTGAATTAGTAAAGTTTATGGATTTGGTCCAAAGCCCACTGAAGCCAATGAAAAGAGAGAGTTTCTTTTGATTCCAGTGGTTTGGATCTGGCTGTTGGAAGCTCCCTGCTTTGGACAAAAAGCATCCACCCTCCCATGAAGCTGACTTGTCTCTTCACTGTGTTCCCCTGACATCCCACACATGCAGAAAATCAACTGACATCCAGGCTTCCAATGAAAGAAATTGCCTGAAAAATATTGCAATATCCAGCTTCCTGGATTAATTAATAAAATTACTTGCTCTTCAACATAGATTACATGCTGGGCATTTAGCTGCTGTGCTCTGGAGAAGGGGTGAAAAAAAGGTTCAGTGGAGATGTAGGGAAGAGACTGGAGGACACAGGTGAAGAAATGCCATGAATATTGATTCATGATGACAGGAATATTTTTTTAAACACTGCATAGCTCTGATTTGCATGAACAATATTTGCCTAATTCAAAATCACAGAATATTCTGTGGAATAGAAAGGACCCACAAGGATCATCAAATCTAACTCTTGAATGAACGGCCCATACAGGGATCAAACCTGCAATCTTGGCATTATCAGTGCCCTGCTGTAACCAGCTGAGCTCATCTCAGGGTCTTTAACTGAAGCTGTCAGCAACATCAACACTGGCAGCTTTACAGGATTCTAGCTCTAACTTTTCTTTTTGCCCTTGCACTGAGTATTGACTATAGGGATTGTATTTTTCAGTGTCCACCAGTCTCCACTTGTGTTTGGGTTTCCTCTTTCCTGAGTCCTCTTCCTGGTGGTCTGTTGTAGAAGACAGACCGTGTAGAAGTAGAATGTTATTGTTATGAGAATGTAGAAGTCATTGTTATGAGCCGTGTGTTTTTTCTTTTCCTGGATAACCAAGTCATCAAGAGAATTTTTGGATGATGGTGTTGCTGTGTAGCAGTCTGGAAGTGGTCAGGGAAGGATGATCTTCATGGGTGCCTGCATTATGCTTGCAGACGATGAATTGACCTTGTGGGCACAGGAAGAACCACAGGAGGAGCACAGGCAGGGCTGAGGCACTTCTCCCACACTTGGTAGTAAAACAAATGTGAGTCACAAACAGCAGGATGGGTGGAAATGGTGTTCTGCAAGAACTGAAAGCAGAAACCCATGCTTTCAGGCTCCCAGGTGTAATGCTGAGGGATAAAGGTTCTCTTTTTCTTGGGTACCCAGGTGCAGTGCTGCTGATCTGAGTAGAGTTAGTCTGGGTATAAGTAGTGCAGGAGGGAAGCCAGTCCTGTTCCTGTGGCAGTGCTGTACACCTGAAACCCGTGCAGAAATGATGACTCACAGGTCAGTGTGTGACGCTCTGCAGTTTACTGTTTGCATATGTGGCTGGTTCTGAGGAAGAAACTGAAGAGCAACCTGGTTTATGCCGGGTTGAGTGTGTGAGGAAATCTGTGGAGTGGCTGAGAGCTGTGCATTTTCAACTGGGCAAACATCAGACAAGAAAAGAGCATGTTTGCTGTGCCTCTTTGCTTGGCTTTTGCAGGATGCCTGACGTTAGGAGAGCATGGTCATTCCCACAGTGACAGACCCACTCACACCCAGCACTGTGCTCTGACAAGAGCCATTTCAGCTTTGGAGTGATGCCTCCAAGGACAACGGGGCTCCACCCTCACCTTTACTGAGAATTCACAGAAGTGCAGATCCTGATGTTTGCTGTGCAAATCTTCACCAGCCAGGCTGTGGTGTGCAAAATGAGAGCTGCTGCTGATGCAGCCCAAAGACTTGTTTTCAGAGAGCTCATTGGAATGGAATTCTGCTTTATTACTGGGAACTGGGAAATTATTTTCAGTCCTATGCTTTAAAATGAACCTTGAGCAACATACCTGTTTTTTTTAGGGCTTGCTTCTCTGTTCCCTGGATTGGCAGCAGAAAGGTCAATATTTCTGTCTTAGGCCTTCTTTGTAGCATTAAAGATACTTGAGTATAATAATTCTCACTGTGGGATGCACTTCTTAATTAATTTTCAAGGTAGCATATTGCAGCTTGGGATGCCCTTCTGAAAGCCAGGAGAGCTTCCCACGAAGGGTGAGCTGTGCTGGCTCAGTGGGCACATCCTTCCCCCATGAAAGAGCACATAACCCACAGTGCAAGCTTCCAGCTCTGCAAAATGACAGCCACCACCTCAGCCTTCCCAAGATTAATCAATCAGTTGCTTTTTTAAATTATGGATGCCTAATGTGGGATTATCTAGTGGATGCTCTTTGATCTGTGTAGATACCAGCAAATTTTAGATTTGTTCCACTGTGTGTATTAGGGCAAATTTAAAGCTCTGGAGTCAGGAAATTGCATTTCCTGTGGCTGAGACTGGGCTGCACTATTCTTTTGATACAGAAATTTTAGGAACATTGATGGTTGAAGCAGACACATCTGCTGTTTGTAGTGATTCTGTCAACAGCCCTCATGGTATACAGCCAGCCTAATAATCACAAGTGCTTCTTTCTGTTTAAATCCCAGAAAAGGAACTGACATCTTTTATCAGAAAGACAGACAATCTGTATCCCGTGACAATTCCAGATTATGGATCCCAAGAGACTTTCCTTACATTCTTATTTTATCATGGAAATCACAGTTAGTGCTGTTTACTTTCTATACTTCCACACAGTTTTCAAGGTGTTGCCAGCAGGACCTGGGCTGATACTGACATGTGTTGTTGTCACATTGCAAGATCTGATAGAACACCCCTATATATATAAATATCAGTGTTTTCTTGGATCTTCCTTTGCTTTCAGTGACTTTGGAAATCGTGGCACTACTTAATTCACATGCTTTGTCTATTTTGTAGGCTTTTTTCCTACTTCTAAGGAAAGACTTGTTCCTAGTAGACTGGTTTGGAGTGTGACTCTCTCTTGCTGCTATTTTTATGGTAGGGAGCTATGTATATGTCATTTTCTAGCTACAGAGTAGGACAAGAATAAATGTGTTTGTGTGGGGGGGAATAGAGAAACATTGGTTATTTGGAAAAATAAGCCTTATATTTTTTCTTTGTAATATTCCTGTTATGCTGCTTTGAAGTTCACATCCCAGACCCATATGAGAAGTGGAGGGATGGACAGCAGAGCTGCTAAGGAAATGCAGGGCTCCAGCCACACAGCCATACTCCAAAAAGCTGCTCACTGTCCTCCTTTGTGATATAAAAGCTGAAATGCCACTCAAGCTCCTTCCCTCTGGACTTCCCTCACCCTGGGGATCAGTAGTACATGAGAACGACCCATCCCTGGTGTACTGCCATCCACAAACTCATGATTTGTCATGGTTGAAGTTCCTTGAAACTGAACTTTGGGTCTGTGAGAACAACAGGTTCTCCGTGCTGATCCCCTGTGATTTGATTTGCTTTGCCTGGCAGACTGTCAACCTTCTCTGAAGTTATAATCATCTGTTTGAGGCTTGGAGCACATTTTCACTAAAATATTTGTTCCTGAGCTTACCTACAACTTGTTCATTTTGTAAAAAACAACCAAACAAACATTAATATGTATTTGTAGCCTTTTTACCCACTTCAAAAAGCCATCTTAAAGACCAGTTCAATAGTCCAGCTGCCAGTGGGTCCTACAGCGGCCAAGTACACTGTATGCTTCATTTTTTAAACCAAAATATAATTAGTTTTTTTCCACATGCAGAAGTCAAGGAGTCTGGGGTTTTGTTTCTGAAGCTCACACAGTGCATCAGGTCAATCCAGCAGATGCATCTCAGGAAGGAGCTACATTCCTCTTACTTTTATTTGGACTTGAGATACCAAAAGATGCTTAAGCCTTGATTTTTCATGTCATGACACCTCATTTAGTTTACTCCTACACAAAATGATATGTTATCTGACCCAAGGGCTTTGCATCATGCATCCACAAAGCAGGGTAGGAATCAACACATAAATCCAAAGCTTATTCTACTCCTTCCTTTTCTCTACGCCCTATATAAGGTATCCAGCTGGTTTGTGGCAATGGAATAGTAATGACAGCAGGATGGTAATTTCATCTTGAGTTTTACAAGCAAGAGGAGGTGCCAAGAAGGAAACCAGGTAAGAAGGTTGCCAAATATATCTTCCATTTATCATCCCAGCTAACAGCGGGTAAATTATTTCTGAGTGGCACTTTGGAAAGGGAGGGGAGAAGAGAAGCACACACTAATATGTGCTGCAGAGGTGTCTCTGAGGAGTGGCTGGTGTGGCAAGCTAAAGTATAGTCCTTCCTGCAGGAGGAGTACAGTGTGTTACTCATGCAGGAATTCTGGTCACGCTGCTGGAGCTAAAGTACCTGGACACATACCCAGATGGTCCAGTGGTAATACAAAAAGATTGATGTGTTTTATAGGAGCTGGAAATGAAGAGAATATTTTTGTCCAAACAGAGTGCTCTCACCTGGGGCCCCAGCAATGTTTCAGTCCTGGACAGCAATTCCCATACTCTTTTTGCAAAGTAGAGACTTCTAGAAATGTAAGTTTTCGTATTAAATAACCTCAGAATTTAGCAAGAAGAAGGGGGATCTTCCTCTTTTGCTTTGCCATTGTCACCTAGTTTCGAAGTGGGGTAACTCTTGCTTTAGACTGTGGAAAGGAATGGTGCTGATATAACCAGTTCAGGATGTGGCTCATTGTGTGCACCCTGTGAAGGTGTCACAGTGCTGTTCTGGAAAGAGTTACAAGCAGACAAAGCATCCGGTGAATGGAAAACAACCTGCTTGAGTAATTTCCACTTGACTGTTTTATAATATGGTATTTCTCAGGTGCAGACTCACATTTACTTGTCTAACCATTGCCATTATTATTATTATATAGTAATTATAATTTACTTGTACAAATTAGAGGAAGGATTAAATGACATATAAAAAGCATACTGACCGGAACTAAATAGAAAATTCCAAGGAGGAGTCCTTAAAATAAAGCAATTGTATAATACTTAATTGTATAATATAAACTGTAATTTCCCAAAAGACATTGTATTAATCTTACAGCGGTTAGCTATTCCATTTGGTCCATTTATAATCATTTTGAGCTACTTAAATACAAATTTTAAAAAGGATCAAACTTGTTTCCCACTAATATGCCTGGTGCTTTCCCCATAGCTTATTCATCTTCAAAGCTCTTCACCAACATTAGCTAATTATATTTTTCTTTCTAATTAGTAGAAATTGACTATGGTCAAAAGGGCCATTCAGCAAATTAGCATGTCTCTACCTTCAAATCTCAGAGCTTCTGACCCAGAGCTTTCAAATGGCTGATGAAGATATCATACAGTGGTTGTGCTGAGCCCATAGTCAAGACAGCCAACTGGAGAAAGATAGGAATTTTTTTAAAAAAATTACACCTCAGGGAAGGGTATCAAATCTCCTCATTCACAGCTTTCCCTGGAGGCAGCAGCATGGAGAATGCAGGGCTGGACCCAGCTTCCTCCTGCTCTGAGCACAGCTGCCTCAGACAGGGGCCAGGGGTACGTTGTCCTTGTTCTAAAGACTTAAAGGCATGTGGGGTTTGTGGTGGCCACCTGCTCAGAGGCCACTTCTGTTTTGGGGTGCTGGAGGTGGCACAGGTCACTTGATGTCACTTGGGTGGTGTCCCTTCTGTGGAAAAGCAATCTGAAGCTCTGCCCAAGTGTCAGCTTTGCTCTGGATGTGTGTTCTGTCCATTTTGAACTGTAAGATAGCAACACAACAAGATGGGGTTAAGAAGTGGTTTGGAGTTTTTTAAGCCTTGTTTGCATTAAAACTGTCCTTTCAAAAGGGTGTTTCTTCTGAGTCCTACCTGTAGCCATGCCAAGAAGAACTGCATTTCTCACTTTATAGGAGTTCATATGCATCTGTGATTTGATAGCTGTAACCCAAAGGTAGGAGAAAAGTCTCTGGAAATATGAACAAGTTCAACCTCCCTTTGTATTCTGAATTTCTTTACTTGTTCTTCAAAAAGGCAGCAAAGTGACAAATCCTCACTGAGCAGCAGCTCTGTTTGGCTCTTGGAGAACAGCTGTGAGTGTGAGACTTGTTTTGTTTCAGAAACTGTGAATGTTTTAACCCTGAACAACAGTGTGTGCTCCAGGAGATTAATATCTGCATTACATGGACTTGCTGAGAATAAATTAACTCTTGATGACACGATTACTGTCTTAGCAGTGTTCACCGCATACAATTGCATGGTGTCAAAGATATTAATGTGTTTTTGTGAAGAATTTAGGAAACAATTTATTTATATGACTGTGCTTCATTCCATATCACACCAGGACATCAATTAGCTACTATCGCCTGTAAAAGAAATGTAAATCATGTGTCTCATTGGTTATGAGGATAATAGTGGGCCAATAATTCACAAAGAATAATTCATTCTATGAGTTGTGCCTCATTCTGTGCTCATGAATTGTTCAGAAACAGATACAACTTTTTCAAGTTTTCATTTTTCAAATTATTATAATGGATTCTTCTTGGTTACAGTTCACTCATGGAGGTTTTGAATATTAAGGACTTGAAGTCTGGGGTGATTTTGTTTGGTCACACAGTACAATATATTTTTTTTCTGACTGAATCAGTGCAATTTTTGGAATCAGTTGATGTTGTGAAGATTTGTGAGACAACGCAAACAAACTTCAAAGATTTTTGTAAAATAGGGTGCTGGGAAAAAAATTTCTTTTGACACTGGCCAGAAGTACATAAAAACGTGAACCTCCAGAATGGTGAAAAGCTGAGTAAGCTTTAAAAAGGATTTATGTGGAGATTTGAAGGAAAGCATACTCTGGGAAATTATATATAAAATTAAGATCTCTCTCCCCCCAGTGCAGTTTCTAAAATTAAGGAGTAAAAATGATTGCCTTAGAAAGATAATTAACTCTTTCTTTAAAAACAAAATTAATGTAAGCAAAAAAAAAGAAACAAAAAAGAACAAAACCCCCAAATCCCAAACCCCAAGAAGTATGTGGATTTCAGTTCCTATTTATTTCTACATAATCTTTGGCTTTAACAGAAGAAAAAGTTTGAAAATTTTAGTATTTGCATTATTAGAAAGAATTGTGTTTGCACTGGCAGCATGAGAACAAGGAGAAAAAGATAATTTTTCTAGAAAGTTCTGGCTTTTGAACAGCTCAGAGATGGTTTAAGAATTTTCCTTCATACCCTAGCAACATGCAAGCAAAATAGAAAACGATAAAAAATTAGGCATGATTTTAATTTTCAATATAGACCCTAAAATAATGTTCAATACTCAAATTTATTGTTTTTTCCTGTAGGTGCCTGGCATGAATTAAAGATGACTTCAACCATGCCAATTTTTGAGCTCTCAGTACAGCACATGTGTTGGAAGTGAGGTAGCTGGTTTTCCATTTCCATTATTCTTTATGCATGTTGAATATTGTGTGGAAGGGTTGAATCTTGTTTTTCTCCCTTTTAGTGAAATTAGATAAGATGGAAAATTTACAAGTGTTTCTTTTCTTTTTTTGGTGTTGATTCACACAGATACCCAAAGACTTGTTTCTCTGAACAGCCTAGTGAGAATCTGAAATCCATCCTCTCCCCTCATATTGGCAGGCATGCCTTTCCCATGCTAATACGTTAAGTAACTTTTATTGCACTGAAGAGCACATAAAGTTCACTGCTCTGCCGTGACCTTTTCTCCTTTAAATTGTTTCATCATTGTGACCAATAATGGACCAAAGAGAAGACGTAAAAATGTTAGGGACGTTTATTTCTGAGGAGGTTAAGCAACTTTTGCTGTGCCCTTTTTACATTCTTCCAGACCTTCTAAAAAGGGACCGTAACATGACAGCAATGCCCCCCTTAATTACATTTTGTTGTCAGAGGAAGCATGCTTTAAAAGAACAGTAACCCAACACTCCTAGAGCTGAGGATTTCAATAATCTCAACCAGGTTTGCAACATTTGGAAAACCCCAAACCTTCTGTCAACCGACTGAAGCAAATTTTACGCATGCAAGAAATAAAGTCATGTGGCACAAGGTTCTGTGTTATGGGGTTCAGGCAAAAAGATCTTGTTTCACTTTGCCAGATTTTCATGAGCAGTTGGACAGATTTCATGATGGCAATGGCTTATCAAAAATCCAGAACCTAAAGAATTATATACTTCTGCTGTGCTTGTTTTCAGTAATGTTCATCTCCATCAGGTACTGAATATTGCCAGTCTAGTATTGAAATATTAATAACAGCTGAAGATTCAAAAAAAGGGAGATACCAGTGGAATTCGGCAGGATTCACACTTGATCTCCGTCCTGGCCTTTTTTTGCTTGGCCACTAAACCTGGTTGTATTGTTTTGGTCACAACTGCTGGTAGCTTTGTTCATAGCACAGAAGAAAATTACTCCTGGGTGAATCCATTTTATATTTTTGCAAGTTCTGTCGTGATTTTAGAAGAGATTGTCAAGGAAAAGAAATCAGTTTTTCAATGGGCTGCTACAGTGATACAGGATATATGGAATTAAAACCCAACAAGGATGGGCAAAGGATAATGCATTGAATTTATCAGGAGAATACAATGGGTAGGAAAAACCAATGAGAGGCATGAGCATTTACTCAAAATAGAAAATGTTCTTGTCTGAACATATTCTAGAGTTCCTGTAGCATGCCTATTAGTTAGGTTGGTGAACCTGCTGGCCTATCCTTGCAAGATGAATTGCCTTCAATCAGAACTGTCTGGGGAGCAGTGGAACTGTTGTGGCATTCCCAAAAAAAAGGAAAAAGGAGGGGTTGTATCTATCTGCCTCCCTCTGGGAGGAAACAGCCTGTGTGTCCTGGCTTCTCTACCTACAGAAAAAACACAAATACAGTCTGTACCAAAAGTAAGGTCCTAGGAGCAAAACTCCTAGGCTTCCACTCAGGGCTTAAGAACAACCAAAAATGATATTGGTCCCAGAGCAGTTTTCATAGGTTGCACCAGACTGACCTCTGCATTTTGGGAGATGCAGAGCCTGTACAAATATTTATGTAGTTCAGATCAACCATGCTCATATTTTAGGCATTTACCATCAACTTTCATTGGCATGGTTCTGAATGATCCCTATGGCCTAAAGCAGAATTGTCTGTTGGCCTGGTGTGAGTGTTGAATCTTCAGGATCTGGAAAATGCCTTACAAATGAAGCAGAGTGGATGCAATGCCCTGAGCAGCTGCTCCCATGGCCTTCAGGTACTGCTAAGGAGCACAAAGTATGGATTTGTAATGACTCCTGAAACAGCCACTCACAAGAAGTATATCGAAAATGCCCAGATCTGAGGGCATTTATCCAAAAGGAAGGATGATAAGAGCCTTTTTGAGGGATTTATGCAGTAAAAACACTGGGAACATCAGTGCATTTGGCCACAGTACTATGCTGGGCAAAATTGCTAGGTAGGGTGGGATATAATTATGGTTCCCCTAGGATCTCCTTTGCTGGCCATGGAAAGAAAACAGAGAAGAAAAGAGAGGTTGTTAGTATTGTCCTCTGATAAGCTGATAGCTATCTTCATAAAGACAAAATTAGTTTAAAAAAAAGGTAAAAAGATGAAGGAAAAAACATGGGGATATTGAGAAAAAAGGTGAGTTTGCTCTGTGCCTGCGAGGAGAAGAGGGGGCCCTTGTGGCCCTGTGATATGTGGGCCCTGCTGGGAGGAGGATGGGCCAGAGCAGAATGTGGGGCTGAGCCCCATAGAACACACTCCTGGTGGGGCTGAGCCCCATGGAGAACGTTCCTGGTAGGGCTGAGCCCCATGGAGAACATTCCTGGTAGGGCTGAGCCCCATGGAGAACGTTCCTGGTAGGGCTGAACCCCATGGAGAACATTCCTGGTAGGGCTGAGCCCCATGGAGAACGTTCCTGGTAGGGCTGAACCCCATGGAGAACATTCCTGGTAGGGCTGAGCCCCATGGATAACGTTCCTGGTAGGGCTGAGCCCCGTGGAGAACGTTCCTGGTAGGGCTGAGCCCCGTGGAGAACGTTCCTGGTAGGGCTGAGCCCCATGGAGAACGTTCCTGGTAGGGCCCAGCCCAGGAGCGCCTTGGGGGCAGTGCGGGCTGTCCTGGGGAGGCCGGCTCAGCAGGAGGCTGTCAGGGCAGCTTTGCCACTGGGAGCCAAACCATTCCAGCTGTCTTTGAGGGAACACAGATTCTTGCTGCACCACACCAAGGGAGGCTTCAGAGAAGTTTGTTTTTCCTTTGTGAGATGTGGGCCCTAGATAGACACTCAGGCATTTCCTCACTGCAGGCTCTTTGCAGCCATTTCCAACCTGAGCATTTCTATCTGAGGCTCTTTCTTTGGAGTCTGTACTCCTGGGGCTACTTCAGTAAATCTGGGGTGAGAGAAAGAGCTCTGACTCCCTGAACTCTGCTTTAGTTGGGGCTACTCAGGATGAGAATCTGGCCTTGCCCACCACTTCAACATTCTCTTTCTTCAGCATGGGCCTCTTACTATTCTTTTCTCCACATTCCTGCCAAGGAATTTGTTTTTATCATGTTTTACCAGATAACACTGAGGAAATTGTCCCATTTACAGCTCTGGAATTCTTCTATCCTGCGATATCTAAGGTTCCCCTCAGAAGATTCAGATCCTGTGCACCTCACAAGCATGAGTTTTGCCCTTGAAAAAGTTATTATATCTCTGGCTATATTTTGCACTTGAAAAATTTGTTTAGAAGGGATTTATTAGTGAACACAAGACATTTCTATAATTTTGGATTTGCAAATGCTCAGACTTTAGCAGCATGGAAAAGTGTTTGGGAGGAATATTTTATTGTAAATCTTTATTGCTGCAATGTCTCATTTTCATCTTTTCTGCATTAGGTACTGTAGGGAACTGAAGCTAAAATGGATAAGTAAGTAAAATTTTGAGGTCTGACTGGTTGGGTGAGACAGTCACATTCTTGGAGCAATAAATAACTCCTTCCTGATCATGATGTGCTAGCACTATTGAGGAAGCAATAACATGGGACTGGCCCAAGTTAATGATATATAATAAAGGAGATTATGCAGATATCAAGGACATGTTTAGTAAAGCATCTATTGTCTGCATCTATCACCACAACATTCTGGCAAGTGTTGGGAAACATGGAAAGTGTGAAGTAGGAGGAGAAAAACGCAATCTGCATTTGTTGACTGCTTGTTGACAGCAACTAAGACATTTGCTGAATGCTTTAAAATTTTTGTAATTAATTGTAGGGATTGTTTATGCACCACCTATAAAATCCTTTCTAATCCTGTTTCTGGCTGCCAGAGTGGGAAAGGATTTCACAGGGAAAGGATGTGAATCTTCAAGTGAGTGTGCATGTGAAGGACAAGGATCCAAGGTGCTTAGCACTAAAGCCTAGTCCTGGAATAATTTAGGCTACAGAATTATTTTCCCAAAGGGAGCAGAGATTGACTTTTGGTGGTGGCAGGAGAAAAGCAGCTGTCTTGGAATGAGGATCTGTGTTGTCATGAGCTAGGCTGGAGATTGTGTCCCAATGGACAAGTGTCACCCACTGTGAGTGGGTACCCACAGCTCAGCTGGGTCCCTGACAAAGGCCAAAGCACAATGGCAGATGGGATGTCTTCAGTTCTGTCTGATTCAAACTTTGCTAAAGTTTGTGGAATGAAGCCAATCAGCCATGGATAAAGGGCTTTAATGACTATTTATTTTTCTAACATTAAATTGTAATTAAGCTGCCATTTCTCAAAAACAAAATCTCCTCCCATCTCCCAAATTGCCATCAATCCTTCCAACAGGAGCATGCTGCAGTTTTATGTAAATTGGGACAATGAGTGGGTGTGGAGCCATGCCAACACAAATGCTCATTTTTACAAGCATAGTCCTGAAGGGGGGATGGGGCAGTTTTGTAAGTTCTGTATTCTGTGTTGCTGCTGTGTTTTTGCAGTTTTGTGCAGTTTTAGTTGTCCTGTCACTTCATCTCTTTCTTGTAAATCAAGTGGATTGTTTTGCTTTTGGTGTGTTGAATACTAGAACAAGCACAAACAAGAGCTCCTCTACTGCTTTTCAAACTGCATTTCAGTGCTGAAAAGGTGGCAGTTGTATCATGATTTACAGCTCCTATTTGGTGTTTTTAATTGGGAATTTACACGACAATTTGTGGCTACATGATTATGTTAAGATTATCTTATAAAAGATCTAGGACAGTTGTTTGTGAAACCCTGGGGGCACATACCAACCTCCTTAGTTATCTAACCAACTGTTGTGCTCCTTGGTTAAAAAGAGTGGGGCCTTAAGAAGTGGTTTGATCTTCCTCTGAGAGGTTAAAGGTCAAATGACTCATAAATGAAGAAAGAGTGATTTAATCGAAGGAACCTGTGCTGTTATTGTAAAACAATATTCACCAGTGATGGTACACTGCTGTATAAATGTCAAACTGCACAGCGATGGAACTTGTTATTACATCATTGGAAACTTCACCTGCACTACATTTATGGCTCCATAAACATAGGTTTATTTAACAGCTGTGGGAACACCTATGGCCACTTTGTGTTAAAGGTCAGGAGTCCTAAATTTCAGTTTGCATGTTAGTGTTCATGGGTGAGGTTCATAAAATATGATGACTAGCAGTGAGTGATCAGAACATAACCAAAAAGTAATGTTGAGACAAACGTGCTAACACAACCATTTATGCTGTTCTGTGTTCCCTTGAAGTGCTTGGGAGGATTGTTTGTTTGCTGAGTGCTGCTCTGAAAACAGATCTATATCACTTAGTCACAACTCTGTCTTCCTCTCAATGGGAGCAGTAATTGTACCTGCCACCAAAGTTAGACTCCAACAGAGGTCTGACTTCTAGGATATTTTTAAAGGGAGGCAGTCAAATCCAGCCTATTTCAGGATATGAATTGAAGGCAGTCATAAATACAGCAGCTGTTCCTCAGTTCCTTTGCCAAACTAGATGATTAAAAATATTAATATTTATTCTTGAAGTTGCCATGTTAAACACTAGGGCAACTGGCTGACTGAGCTGCGAGCTATGTATTGCCAAGTGCACCAAATAAAGAAAAATGAAAGGGAAAATAATGTGTACTAATGTAAATACTTTTCACATGAGAGTGTGGTTTTACGCAGGTGGTGTCCCGTTGCAGTAGGTCCTTCATGGAGCGCATGGCCACTCTGTAAAGGATAAAAAATAACTGCTGAGTGAATAATTCTTTTTTGTACTCTTGAAGCATTTGAAAAGTTAAACTGGTCTCCATTTGGAGATTAAATTGCATACATGCTGTGGGAGAACAGGAATCTCTCTCTGGTTTATGCAACCTTGTTCTTTCTCAGCTCTTTTCCCGTGGCCTTGTCTAACTCATGCCACACATGACTATCAGAGTGCTGCTTTACATTCCCCACCCATGTTATTGCTTCAGGTGTTGTACGGTTGCTCAGTGAATGGTAGCAGATTTTTAACAAATTTGCAACAGCAATCTGGACTACTGAAAGGATTATGACTAACCAATAAATGACTATTGTCTGCTTTCATCACATGACGGATTCCCATAACCCAGTCCAGTGTGGCTGAAGATTTCATGCTGATAAAGTTTGCTGGGTTTACTTACATTTCAGAAATACTATTGTTCCAATAGATTCATAAATAATTGTTAGTCAAAGATCAAACAGAGATAATTACTGGGTTTTTGCACTTTTGGAACATAGATGAGATGATTAGAAAAATCCAAAAAATATGACGCAACAGTGAAGCTTCTCTTAAGCAATGTCAAACATATCTTTCTTGTTCAACAGCATTTTGTATCTCCATCAATAATCTCGCCAATGGTCATATAATTAACTATGCTAATAATGCTTCTTTTAGTCTTTTTATTACTATTATTGCTGTGAACCTACTTAGGAGCAATCCACTGTAATTAGTAATTAATCTGATGGTTGTGTTGCCCTATGCAAACGTGAGATGGAGCATGTTGATTTAACCACAGCAGCCTCAGTCTCTGCTGCACATGTTGTTTCTGCTCTGTGCCCAAGCTCAGCCTGCAGCTCCTGCTGCCCCTGCAGTGCCTGGAGGTGAGGGCTGCAGGCTCCCAGCTGCCATCCTGGGGACGGGGACTGGGGACAGAGCAGCCCCTGTGTCACCTCATCAATCTTGCTCGGCCGCTGTCAGCCCCTGTGCCTTGAGAGCTCTTCCCGGTGCCATGCCAGAGTAAAGAAGGAAGTGCAAGGCTGGCTGCCCTGGGCAGCAAGCACTGCTGTGAAATGAAATGCCTCCTTGAGTGTTTAATATGGAAGTGTTTCCACTCAGGTTTGGTGTTTCACATGGAAGCCATTTCTTTGTCACTTTCTAAACATTGCGTTTGATTCTCTTTTCTTTAAATCTCCCAATTATCCTCATGTAGTCACTCTTGTTTGCTCTGGCAATCTTTTAATGCTAGCATTTGCCAACATCCCACCTTTTTTTCTTTAGTTTAGAATAGTAAACAAGTGTGATAATATTTGTTGGCAAGTAGTGACGTTCTTGTGGCAATTGTGCTGAACACTATGAGCAAGGGAGAGGTGAAGAGAATTACCACTTGAATTTTTTCCTTTTTTTAATTGTTGCTTGTGGCCCTTCAGTATTAGAATTGCCACCGTGGCTTTTTTTGTAGAGAGTACATGGTAATGGAAATGAAAAATATCTTTTAAAAAGATCTTGCAAGACATGGCTTAAGCACCTGAACCTTGGAAATCCAGTCTTGCCTTGGCTTCATTTCCTTATTGTCATTCCCTGTTGCAAAAATGCAGCAGTAGGTACTGATCTCTCCTTCTCAGTGCACATTGTAATTATGTTCCCTGTTTTATTCCACAGCTGAAGGTTTCTGAAATTCACTACTAGAAAATGATGTGTTTGTGTGCCCCTATCAGAGCCCTTATCCTTCTCTAAACAAGAGTTAGAACAGAGCATTCAGCACAGACATGGACGCTGCCAAGAGCCTGCTGGACTGTGAGGTGGCTCTAAGCCACTATAAGGAAGGAAAGCGATATTAAGCCAGTGAGTGGAAAAATTAATTTTAAATGTTTTGTAATCACATATAAGTGTAAAAGCTGAATGCACAAATCATGTTTAGGGTAGATAGTGCTATTCAGAGCTAAAATTCATAGAAAAAGGCAAAAATATATTTTTCGATCCAGTACTTGCAACATGAAGCCTAAACCTGCCTAATCCTGGCTCCGCATAATCACTAAACTACCTGTCAAAAGTCTGTCTATCCGGAGGTATTTGACACTTTGTAAGTGTCCCTGAATTATCTGTCTTAGCAACATACACCTCTGCTGAGCTGTGCAAATACAGCAAAAGGTAGGGTTCTGGTGAAACCAGTATTTACACACTATCTCAGTGTTGGAAGTAATTAATCTTCAACTGTATGAGGCTCTTTGTGATGTAAAGCAAGTGCTGACACTTTTGTGTAAACATGAAGATTAGCATATTTACAAACTAGTAGATGTTACTTTGATCAGTGGCTGCTTGCACTGGAAAGGCATGCTGGCATGTGGGTTTGCTCTTCATGTGACAAAGACGTCTAATCCTTTTACACTATTCTCAGATCCATATTTAGAATTCTGACTTGTGTTTTCTCTATCCACTTGAGCTCACTGTTTGGTTTGTTTAGCAGTGTTCATCCACTCTTTATACTCACCAGTTACTCATTCCAGTTTGTTTTCTTTGCAAAGCAAGCAGTAAAATTCCAAAGTAGTAAATGACCTGGGTGAAAAAACCCGTAAACTCCTTTCAATTTAATTACTAAAGCAAATTGGAAACACTTGCAGTCAGGCTTTTTGATGGCCTGTATAAAGATCTTCACTGTTTTCTTTCTGGCTTTTAAGTAAGTTAGTGTGAAAATTAGTCAACCAAGCTCCAGCCTACTTCTAATGCTGTTATATCAAGACATTTGTTTCTGTGTACATTTAAACTCATCTGGAAGACTTTGAAAGAGGCATCCTAAATGCTTGTTTTTGTTCATTGTAATTTAATGGTAAACTGTAAACAATACATAATTCATTTTAGTGCAAATTATAGCTTTACATACTCTAAACTGGTTAGTGACAGGACATCTTGTGGTAACAAGATAATGACCTGAGCGGGTTAGAACAGGCTGGGTCTTATCTTTTAAGAAGGATGAAATAATGTTATGACATTGTCAGCATATTGTCTAACATGCTGGGATGCTAGCAGCTCATTACTTATGTGCAACTCATCTGTCTGAGTACAGGATTGCAAGGCTGGCCCTCCTTGGTGTACCTGTGCTGGCAAGCCCGAGCACGCCAGGAGCAGCAGGAGGTGTGTGGCTCAGGTGGGCCCACACACGCTTGCACAGGAAAGGTGAGACTGCAGCTGAGGGCTGGGTGGGGTTCTGCTGCTGTTCTCAGAGCCACAGCCTCCCTTTGAACACTGAAGGCAAATTTGCTCAGCCTACCCACAGTTACTGGAGATGGTAGATAGATCTGCTTGGTCTTGGAAGCTTTCCTGCTTTCCTCTGGCAAACTGGAGCTTTGCCTCCATCCTCAGGCATACCTGTTAACCTGTCAAAGATGAGGAAACTGCTTCTCACCAATCCACTGTATTCTAGAAGGTGTCACGTTAATCCTGCTGCTTTAGCTATTTCACCGGGCTCCTATCCACATACTAAAGCCTCAGAGCTGGTTTTAGGGCTTTGACTCAGTTTCCATTTGACAACAGCTCCCAGTGATGAATGAAGGACTCAGAGACACAGCTGCCACCCTGCTGCTTGCCCTTATGGCACAACTAGAAGCACTAGTCCAGCATTTTTTCAGTGGTTTTAGCTAATATATTTGTTTAGGCAAAGTGGAAGTGCTGAGAGCATCCCCTACCACCCCACAGTACAGAGGTGCAACTGCAGCAGGCACCTGGTGACAACAGCTTCAGTGAGATTGGCTACAGCCCTCAGTGGCTGTTGTCCCCCTTGCCCAGACCAGTGGCCTCTCCTTGCAAAATGAAGAGAACATTAAATCTCAGCCATCTCTGTGTCTTTCAAATGGATCAGAGTGATATATATAATCTCACATAGTAAAGGACTCCACCAGCTTTCCAGCCAAGCAGGATATCTGTGCTCACAAGGTTGGCCTCAGTCTCACTGATGGGATTTTAGACATTTTTACATTGTTAAGAAACTGCTGTGAATAACACATGAGAAGGACTTATAATGATGTCTTTTGTAGTACATTAATTTTTCCAGGGCCAGTGTCTCACATAGAATTTTCCCCTTGAAATATTGTGGTCTGTAGGCTGCAGTTTAGAGTTTACACACATTTAGAGAAAGTTCAGTTTCTTGGATTTGCCCCATTTGTATCTAATGTATGAACAATAGCAACAGGACCTGTGTTTTGATTGCTTGTTAAGCAAAGTAAACAGGTGAAGTGTTCAGAAAGAAAACTGATATACTTTTCTCACGTTGCTTGCAGAGCATCACACATATGTTAGATCTATTACTGATTAAAACTCTTGTTAAACTGAGGATCAAAAAGAAATCTTGACACCTCATTTAGCTATTTTCATGGCTGGATTAGCCTAAATAGAACAACTTGTCTATATGGGAACAGCAGAGACAATTTTAAAGATATATTCCCATCTAGGGAGAGAAACTGTGAGTAGAGTCTTTAAATCAGGAGGAAAATATTTTATTTTGTTGCAGTCATGAAAATTATTGGGTGAAATCTTGACCCCACCAAAGTCAATAAAAGTTTTTCTATGGTTTTCACTGAAGCCTAATATATTTTCTATTGATATTTGAGGGGGAAAAAAGCCAACAACTTTTGCAGGTTATATTATTGCTTATTTAAAATGGATTAGCTGGTTGCATATTTATGAACTAATACTGTATTAACAGAAGATTTCTTAAGTATATATTAATCTCTGTGGTTTACTAAAAGCTTTCAATATGTCTGGATCATGTTTAATTTAATAGATTAGAGGACAGGTAGTTAATGTGCTAAACAAAATGGAATTTTGTCTGTTTTCCTTTCAATGTCATTATTTGCATCTTCATTTTTTCTTGCATTGCAAGTGTTCAGCACTTTTGCAACTTAAATGCATGAGCAGACAGGGAACAGTGTGCAGCCATGCTGGAAAATAAGCCTGGATCCTTCAGGCTTTCAGTGTGAATACAGGCAGGGGAAGAGCCCTTCTCTGGGCTGCTGAGCCTGGGCTCTCTTGCAGACCCAAACAGATATTAGCATGATGACAAGCAAGGTAGGCTTGGACCCTTGGGATTACAGCCTGACTAGGGGCTGAGAGTGTGGAAATGTCTACAAAGGCTGCAGAAAGGGAATAGAGTCTCAGTGAAGCTGGGAAGCTGCAGTAGTCCCAGATCACAGGGTTTGGGTCTGGCAAGCTGATTATTCAGCTCTGCAACACTCAGAGCCCAACCATGAACATCATATGAACTTTGATGTTTTTAATGTTGTCCATGGCTGGGCTGTAGTCAGCAGGACTGACCCTTTTATGCTCTCACAGGTCTTTTTTTCCTGACAGTTTTATGGGCATAAATAGATAAAAGTCTTCATCTTAGGAAAAGCATGTATTTAGGAATTTTAAGATACTAATTTCATGTTGCCCTTGAGCATTTTCTGCAAATGTTCGCATGCACATACTATTTCTGGTGATTAAAGCAGAGTATTTTGACTTTAAAGTGGCATCTTCTGAATAAATGTGTCTTCAGATGATTTATGCATGCCATTAGGATTTAGTGCTGGTAGTTGTCCTGGGAAGCCTGATCTGGTCTTTCAAGAGTTGTCTTAGTTTTATCAGTCCATTTACATGTGGTCATATTTCAACCTCCAGGAGCTTTAAAATGTTTAGTACACAGAACACAAATTTAAGCCTGTGTTTGTTTTTATTGGTGGAGCCTCTTTCCTTTCTTCAACATTCTCAAATGTTCCCTGGTTTAAGTAGAGTTATCTAAGGTAATCCACTCTTGCCCTTACCAGGGATATTCCACTTTGTTCATAAGCACATAACATAACTCTAGTCCCCTGTGATTTCATTGTGAAATTAAAACCCAGACACTCATCCAGATGTCTTAGAAGATAAGGGCAGACCTAATCCGTGTGTCACAGAGGACTTGAGGAGCAGGAATTCACCTATACATCATCACGTTGTTATTAGCCTGGACCATGGCAAGCCCAACACAAACATTTTCCACAGGGCTTGCATTCAGGCTTGGCAGTGTTAAGAAAATACCCTCCAGCAATGTGTTATTTTAGGCTGAAACAAAAGTAGACATGAATGGCAAGAGGAACAGAGAAGTATTGTTTTTATTTTCAATGTGAACCCATAACTTGTGTTAAATGAAAATCTAACCAAGTAAGATGTAAATACCATCGTGTTCAAATGAGCTATCAAATATCAACACATTTATTTTGTGATGGAGCACTGATGCTTGTCTTAGGCACTGTGGGAAGGGCAATTTAGATAGTAGAAGCCAAAAGCTTTATCTGATTAAAACTGATATGATGATTGATTTTGACAGAGAGAAATCACTTCCATTGCAAAAAAAAAAAAAGGAGGCAACAAAAACATTGTGCATTTTTCATTAATATGAATGGTGGCACTGAAACTAGGAAGAAAATGTGGGCTTCTGAAAGAGGGAAAACTTTGTCTTTTGCAGTTCTGCCACAGAAGTCACCCCCAAAGCTTCCAGAATTATTTTATAAAATTCTAGGGTAAGGATGAGAACCCACAGCAGGTGACCTGCCCTGCACAGCTCCCATTTCTGTCTGTTCCTGCCCTCACTTGCTGTTTCTCCATCTTGCCCTGGGAGCACTCTCAAAGGTGTGCAGAGGGATGCTACAGGATAGTAAGGAGCAGAGTTTGTGATCAAAGCAGTAAACTGGGAATGAGCTGGTTTGGATTCAGCTCCTGCCTGTGCCACAGATGTTCTGCATAGCCAGCCATGGCATGCTCTGTTTTTGTGAAAATTCATCCTGTGCTGAGAGCCAGCGAGAGGCTGGGGTGGCATCTGATGCTGGGACACAAACCAGGCTCACCCACTGGCTGGACATTATACAAGTAAATTTACAAAACTCCAATGGCATGTAAACTTTGTGGTGTCCTTCAGCACAGGGCTGAGCCTCTTGTTTACAGTCAGTGCCTCAGTGCTCCCTCCTGCCAAGCAGGAAAACTGCAAGGATTTTCACTTTAACACTTGTGCAACACTCCTGTGATGTAAGGGACGCTTCTGTGCATGTCTATTAGAAGGAGAGCCCACAGCTTTGAAGTGAATTGCCCAGAGTTTGTGCACTAATTGAATAGTTGGAATCTCACAAGTGTGAAAAAGTGTCCTGGAAAAATCTTCAGAAAAGAAAAATCTGTAATAATGGATTCTGAGGGCTGTTACTGTGCTGTTTTGGGGGGTTTGTTTGTTTGTTTTTAATATGAATATTAATGGTAAATTCATGTAAATGTACTAATGAAAATCAAGACTAGAAGAAAGGAATCAAGCAGGACAGACAAACACTTTCTAAAATGGAATGTGGCTTTGATTTTTTTTGTTTTGGGAAGTGATCCAGGTTACCCTAACAGAAAGCAGAGACACTTTGTGGCTGGGGTCCCTTTGTGCACAATGCAATGGCAAGGCAGTTCAAGACCAGTTCATCTGTGTGAAAATATGACCCTTATGAGTCTGGAGGTCAATGAAACCACTGTTGATCTGCTTAGGGCATACTGGTCACTGCTTTAGGGTCATTTTGATTTATGTGCTTGGATTTTCCACTTCCAGAAGAATAAAATGTGTGTAACTGTCTCTTAGTTAACGTTCATTTTTTGTTAGCAACATGCATTTTTTTCAGAAATACACATTATATGAAAAATCTAACAAATTTAATGTAAGTATATAAAGTCACATTTTTATGAAATATGAATATATTCATAATTAGGGAAAAAAGCCTTAAAAGTATGCGTTTTGATTTCTTTTCTTCTTTTGTTTCTTTTAAGCAATACACAAGCTCCCTCTTCTCTGATATTTAAACATTGTTTTTTAAGAGCTTAACAGTTTTTGTAGATTTATTTTAAAGATTCTCACGTGAAGGATGAAATTGATGGTAACACCATTTAATGAATGGGATAGTTGAGACAGAGGCAGAATCTGCTAAAAGAAATGTGTAGCAAACCAGAAAGTTAATAATTATTTACCTTCCTAACTCCTATCCAACTTCAAAAGTAAAATGAATGGAGGCTTTAAATGTTCTTTCTTAGTACAAAAATGGCAAAAACTGCTTCCCTGCTGAGATGTCTTGGAAGTGTTGCCACAGATGGCAACCCCTCCACAGAGAATTTGATCTTTAGTACCTCTTGAGGTCTGGTGGGGCCTTGCAGGCTCTTGTGATGGCTCTGGGCACCAGTGCTGGAACGTCCTCCTGTGCATTTCACTGGCAGAAACTGGTGCCAAAAGCTCCCACTGTACAGCTCAGCACGGGGAGGGAAGTGGGGATGCAGGGGGAATCAGGGGGCACTGCACACCCTGCCTCTGGCATGAGGGAGATGGGGCAAAATATTGCCTCAGCTGACACCAACATATTTTGCCTTGATCACTTTGCATTATTAATTTCAGTGTGATTAACACAGGGGGCATCTGAGTCAATTTATCTAGATTTTTTTTCTGGTTTTCTGTCAGACATTTAATAGCTCCAGCTTCAGTGTCACTTGTTCCTCTGGTGTGTAAACAGGTTTCCCCTTACTAGTTGCCATCTTAAGTACTTCTATCAACTGCTATTCTAATACTTCTATCAAACTCTTTAATTTGTCCTATAAAACTATCTAACCCTTTGAAACTGTTTTTAAAAAAACCTATTAAGGCTCTGCCACCTGTTTTGCATGTGGCTGCTGAGCAGTTTAGTAACAAAATTTGAACATGAGTAAACAAACAACACATTCATGACTATGCTGTAACCTCTCCATTGTGTTCCTTGTCCCATTTGTTAGGGAGTTTTACATAACCCAAAACAAGGCTTTTGTTCAGTCTGAACAAAACGTGGGGCTGGAGAATTATGAAATGTTCAACGTGCTGCTCACTGCTTGTTCCTTGGCGTAACTGCTTCACAAGCCTTCTCCTTCAAGACATCCTAAAGGCTGTTTAATACTCTCTTAGTTGTCATTTCTGTCAGCACTCAGCACTGTGAAGAGTTGCTGAACTAAACCATATTAGCAGGTCTTTAAAATTATTTGTAAATGTTGGGATACTCAGAAGATTATTGCACTGGTACATTGCCTTTGGTGCCTGAGGGGAGCACAAATTATATCTTATCTGCAGGAATAGCACTGAGGAGCTGTCTTATGAGATGCTGTGGTGTTCAACCCACTTCCAATCCCATCACTGGGATTGTCAGGGTACAATTTATATCAGTGAGCAGGACGGACACAGCCTCTAACATTAGAGTTTCACATGAATTTAATGCATGGGAAATGGATTTTTTTTCTCAAATGGATAAAAATATCTTCTCATCTGAAACCTTAAACTGATGACATTTCAGAATTCCATTTGGAGAGATGGAAAAGCAGATGATCTGTGGTTTTTAAAACTCATAGCTGGCCGCTTCTTGTCTATAAAGTTTGTTGAAGTACTACTGAGACAAAGCACTTCAAACTTTTGCCTGTGTATCTGACTCCACAAAGGTTTGTCTATAATTGTCTGTATTTCAGGAAAACTACTATTTTCTGAAACATATTAGTTTGGGATTGTCAGGGCTTGTACCTGGAAGTTACACTCCTAAAACTGAAAGAAATGGTCCAGTTTTCAAAAGCACTGAGCAACCTCTGAGTGCCATGGAAATTGTCCAGGATTTAAAGCTCTGGGAAAAGGTCAGAATGGTTGTTTTGTAACCTAAATTTAAGCTCCTATGTACTAAAAATGCCAAGGAAGAAATATCCCCTATCATAAGCCAGTTCTTTAAAAAGAGACATACTTTTAACAACTGCTTAATTGAAAGCAAAACTTATTTCAGTACGATAGGAACATATTTATAGTTGTGTTTGTGCCATCTTGTAATTTGCAACTTGAAAGGAAGTCAATTGTTGCATAACTCTACCGACCAGTGGGCCATTTCCCTTGGCTCCTAAAGTAGAAATTAAAATTTGTTTTATTCTTTATCATTATATATATATGTTTATTTATTATTTGCTGCTGGGAGCTGCTGTGTGACCTGCTGGTGTGCCCTATGGATCTGATACAAATGCTGCCTAAAAAGGGGTCCCTTCAGCGGCAATTGGGTTATAATATGTGAGCTCCAATTTTCTGTTTATATTTGCCTGTGCTTGGGTTTGTTTATTTGTACTTTATCATGTGAAACATGGTAGAGAATGATGGTTTGTTCTCAGGGCAATTATTGTTACGGTGTAGAATCAGAGTGCAATTCACAATGGATGAGACCTTGTCAGAACTGCTTCTTTTGGAGCAGAAAGGGACATCAGACCAAGCTATCCAGAGCTTGATCCAGTGGGGCCATGCAAGCCTCCAGAGATGGGGACTTCACAGCCCCCTGAGGGACCCTGTGCCCTGCCTGGATGCCCTGGGAATGGCATGACAGGGATTGCTGGCTGTGCTGGTCTCAGCCAGTGCTGATGCTCCCAGGTCCCTCTGCTTGTTCCCATCTGACAGTGACCTCTGTGACTGTCACATAAAGTCAAGTACTGACTGCATGATCATCCTCTTTAGAAAGAGTCTATGACTTCTGAATTTCTCTTCTTTTCTATTTACCCAGAAGAGATTTTCCCAAATTTTCTGAACCAGAAGTAGATGGTCATCCCAAGGCCAGGATTGAGGACCACCAGCCATCTGGTGACTGTGTGATTTGGCATGGCTGATTTCACTGGATTGCTTCTTGCCATGTCCACAGGGTCCTTCCAGCCATGGTGGCGTGGCTTTTGTGTCCTGTTTAATTTTTGTTTCTCAAAATTGTTGACTTTGCCCATCCAAGCTTTCTATGTTTAATGTTTTCCATAAACTCCCCAGCTCCTAGAGTCATATGAGAAGCTTAGCAATTAATAAATGTTTTCAGGCTTTGGAGGGGAAAGCTTCTGAGTGTGAATTTCAAATGCAAACTTCACAAACAAATACAATGAACTTTTACATTCATTGAGCTTTAACATCTCCTGGTTTTCTACGACATCATTTCTGACTTGTGACTCCTGGAGGCTGGCAGCACTGCTGCTGACTCTCTGTGCATTGAGGCTGCATTTTTGTTGCTTGGTTTGATACATTCCTGTGAGAATTATTTCTGCTCCCTGAGCATTTAGCTACAGCCTGGGCAAAGCAAGAGAATCTGTTTTTTGTTTTATGGTTCTTCTTTCCCCTTATTTTAGCTTCAACCTTTCTACATTTTAAGATTATAATTTGGATATTATTCTGAAACATACATTCACTGTTGAGTATAATTATTGGTGTTAAGTTGTGTAAATCTCTCAATAAGTTTATACAAATTGACACTGGATGAACTGGAGGGATATTCTGATGGTAACATCTAAAGAATTACAAGGAAAATCAGAACACGTAATATTTTTGAATCTTCATGCAATTTGTGAAAACTTACATGCCTTTTTTAAATTTTTTTTTTATTTTTTTGGTGTCACACATATATTGCCTCCTCTTGAAAGTAGAGGAGGAGTTTAAAAAACAAAGAAGTTTTTACTTTTATTGTGGAAGATCTTGGTTAGAGCTGTTATGGAAAGTAACAGGTGACGGAGGTTGATATTCAAAGTCAGTGATGTCAAAACCAATGAGATTGTTGTCAATTTTGTCAGAGGACACAGTTTTACTGACTGACTTCCACTTAAATTTTTCATTTCTGATTAATAGGAAGATGTGTACTGATTTGTGGATTATGGCCAACGACTCTGAAGTCTTGTAAATTCTATTCTACAGGCTTTCTAAAAGAGAAAAGACAAGAACTCTTTTCTCCAACCAGGTAAATGTGTGACTATAGTACTGGTAAAAGGATCTTTGAAGTGTTTTTCTTCACATGCACAGCAATCACTTAAGTATAAACCACTAAAGAGCCACACCTGGGAGATTTAAGGTGATTTTGTTGCTTGTGCTATGCTGGAATTTTTTTGTTTCAGGAGTGTTTGTCTTATAGCTCATGGTTGAAGTGACCCTCTTAAATCTACCATTAAAACTTGAAGTGACAGAAGCCTGAATCATGCCAGCAAAAGGGCATTACCTTGAATTTGTGTGCTTGAGTTTCTTGGCACAGGCAGAACACCAAGAAAATAGTTTCAGTCACTAGAAATGTTCACAAATATTACAAGTGTGTCATTGTAGACCACAGTCTGAACATGTCTTGTTTCCTACCCAATGGTAGACTCATATTGGAACAGGTCCAGTGCTTTAATGAATTACAAACCTGTAAAATATTTCTTTTCCTCTGCCTGTGGTAACTGCTCTTTAACCTGGCAGCAAGACTAGGTACAAACAAGTGCTTGAGGCTGACTTGTGGGCAAATAGGCTGTGTGCATGGAAAGAGGGGCTGTGACAGGGAGCCAGTCACCGTTCCTTGGCCACGTCCCGAAACACGGTGCCAAAGGATGGGGAGCACCCTATGGCTGTGCTTGACACCAAACATGTGTGGGAGCTTCTTGCCAGAGCAGGTGGGCAAGAATAGCTCAGCTGGGAGCAGGTGAGAGGGCTCGGGCAGGGAAAGGCATTCCTGGCTCTCCTGGCGTTCGTCCTGTGCTGTGCAGGGAGAGCAGTGCCAAACAACACATGCACTGTTGGCATCTCCAGTTACTTCTACTTCTGTAAGTCAGGAACCATTCCTCTGAAGCCAATGGCACCTCATTAACATTAAACTGATGTGAATAAGAGGCAACTGGGACATATATGTTTCCATACCTTTATGCCGTTGGGTCTGATTCTACTTTTGTTCACACTGGTTTGATATTGATACAGCTCCTCTGGCTTTCATGACATGAATCTGTGTTTAACCTGGGTCAGCAAGATCTCAATCAGCTTCATTTACTTCAAAAAATATGTGCCCAGAGCTATCGGGAAAGGATGGGTCTGTAAGAGAATAGAAGATGAGAAGTAAAAATAGGAAAGGGATCAAGAAACAGCTCAAGGATGGAGATTCACATTTCTTGTATTTGCCTACAGTTTGTTGCCTTTGTAAGTGAAAAATGGGAGAGATGAAAGAAGGGAATATTTCTTGAGTTAGAGGTTGTCTTCAGGCTGAGCAAAGCCCTGCGGTAAAAGCATGTTAGTCCTCTCTCCTTTTTCTATTTCAGCTGTTCTTTGTGTTGGGAAAAAAAAACCCCACTTCTTTGTTTTTTTCCAATACAAAATAGGAAAGGACTACAAGGAAACAGAGCTGATTATTTTTTCCAGTTTGCCTTAGGGTTTCCTGGAATTTTTGCTACTGTACATTTATTTAAAGTAACCCTATCTGTTTAAATACATGCTGATCTTTGGCTGCTCTGAGATCAGAATCAGCCCTGATGAATGCCTCTTGCTCGCAGTCATTCTTGCATTGTCAGTCCTTCCTCAGCGCCCCCCGCCACGCTGACCTCCAGGGTATCAGGTGACAGCAGCATAAACTCAAACACATGGGGCAGGGCAGGCAGCGAGTTATGATCTGAACCAACACAGAAATTGGGGTCTCTTTTCAGTCTCCTCAAGGATGACAAAATAATCTGCTTCCAAATGAAGGTAGATGTAAGATAACTTCTGTGCCTGCTATTATGTTTTTTTGGTGTTAGCCAAATGCTCTAAGCGTTTTGTGGCTTTGTCACCACCAATTATGAACTAAAATAACATCAAGTGCTGCAGAGTGCCATGATCCAAAACTCCTCTGTCTTTTCACAGTGACATTGTGAATAAATAAAATCAGCTCCAATGATTCATTAATTCATGTTTAATAAGGCTTTGCAAAGTTATGTCAGACACTTGGAAAGGATGTCTGGAACTAAAAGCTCAATCCCTCAGTGTCTAACCCAGACGAGCTGACTCCTTAATTCTGCTGAAACAATATGTGCAGCTAAGGGTTTGTTGGAGCTCTGGAAAGTTTTCTGTTGTGTGCACTATTTAAAAATTCTGTGCAATTGTCATCATTATCTTCCCAAAATGAAAACAAGTCTTTTATAGCGAAACTTAGGACATTATGCAATAAACTAAAATTTATTGTTTAATTCTCCAACCAAGATTTTGCATAACAAATGGAATAAATTAAAATTTTTTGTTGGCTGTCTCAATTTCACAATAATTGTATTTTTATTTGAGCAATGTGTGTATATCCTGAAAATACTTCAAGAAAAAAAAAGTTATTCAAATGGAACAGCTTTGCTGTAAATTATACAGCAATTTTTTTTTCCTTAAATGCAATTTCTATAAGATTCATTTGTTAGAATTGGTAAGTTGCTTAAAGCTTTTAAAAAAAGTAAAATAATTTCTTTTTTATTGTCTAGACTTTATATAAAGTCATTGCTAATTAATACTGCCCTTTCTGGTGACTTTGCAGCAGGCAAAGCAGGCAAACTCAAACAAACCAATTATAAATGATTTTTCAATGTAAACTTTTAACAGTGTAGCCTAAGGGCTTGCTCAACATAAAAGTACAATTTAGAAAACATAAGTTTTAACTAAGGTCAGGATATATCAGGCCATGATGGATGTACATGTAAAAACATCTGACTGTGGAATGACAACATTTTCTTCAAGACTAAGCAAAGCGTTGGTGGCAGTGATAAGTAAAATGAAAAATAGCCTTGCATGAACTGACCAGAAGGTTTGAGTTTGGAATCTGGGTTGTTAATTTGGGGTTTTTTCTCAAGTGCGTGTTGATTTTGGTTTCCTCAGAGTTTTGCAAATCTGACTTCCTGGGATGCTGCAAGCAGTACAGTCTGGATTTTAGACCTATATTCTACAGCAGGGCCAAGAGAAAGTCAAGCTTTTGAACACCATCTGCTGCCTTGGGTCCCAGGTAGAAATCACCCCATTCCCTCTGTCCCCAGCTGCTGGAGCAGAGCCCCTGTGCTGTGGGGGTGCCACACACTCTCCCACCTGTGTGTGACACAGCTCATCTGGCTCTGTTCTCCAGCTTCTCAGTGGAAAATGTCATGGCCCTGTGATGCAAAGCACTGTCCCAGTATATCCCACCACCACAGGTTTAAGCTTGTTTGCCATTTTGGAAGAAAAATTTGGGGGAGAAGATCCTGGTTTGAATAGGTGGTGGTTGGCCTCTCCACACCGTCTTTGAGGCTCTTCATCCTCATTGTCTGTCTTTCAACAGCCTGAGTGAAGCTGGCACAGGCTCCCATCATGTGCTATATCTAATTTGGTAGAAGCAGTCACATGCCCATAGTGTGATCTGTATCAGATTTGTACAGCTGAGTCATCTGGTATCAATTCTTGTGGAGTGAAGGCTCATAGCTGCAACCCTCACATGTTCCTGTGTCTTGTAACTCATTTATCACAGTTCCACTCTTGCCCTGCTCCTCTGCCCATTGCCCAACTCACCCAACACCTCTTCCTTAGCTCAGGAATATCTTCCCAGACACAAGTGCCACCTTGTCCTGGGCTCAGCAGCCCAGGAAGTCACACAGATTCCCTACAAATATCACACAGATATTTTTAAATAACCTCTGACCCTTTGCTGGTGTCATTGCATCCCTCCTTCTCCTTCAGGTATATGGTTGCTTAACCTCCCTTCACACATGGAACCTCCCTTCACACACAGCTTCTTGAAAAGAGAACAGAGAACATTGTTTCTTATCAAGCAACTTTCTTCTCTTTTCAGCTGAAAACTTGTCCTGGTCATTAATACCTCACCCTCCATGGCTGCTCCTGGCTCCTCCACTCAGATTAACAGAAGACAGTCCAAGGCATACCCATGGCTTCACAAAATGTGCATGGAAACCATACACTGGAGCTGGGTCACCAGTTTATCAGCCGGGCTCTGACTGCAGGTTTGTCGTTTTGTTGAAGCAAAAACTGATTTTGTCAATGAGGTAAATTTTATTTTTAACAAAAACACTGCCTCCTTCTATATGTACTAGAATTGCCACCTTACTAAGCACATAGTGTATGTTCATAGCTGTTGGCAAAACCCAATGGATGCCACTTGGAAAAACAAAAAATTACTGCTTAGTTGAATTAGAAACATTTATAACATCTGCAATTGTCCTTGTTTGTTCTCTCTTCTGGTGAGCGAAGTTGTTCCACTGGTGCGGTCTCCCCTCTCTCTTTCTTGTCATCTGTAATTATGTAGAAGGGATTAATAATCATGCATTTTATCCAGCGTCTCGGCTTGATGACAGGGCATTGTTTAATGAGAGCAAAATCAGTGTCCTGGCTCTTTGGGAGAGCTAAGGCTGTGCTTGCAGTGGAAATCATTGAAAATAAACATGTGGAAGCCTAAGCGCTCTTTAATAACTCCTTCTGCTTGTTTGGTTAGCAATTTCAGTGATTTCGTCCGTTGTGCCTGGCCCTGCTGCTGCAGAGGCATGGTTATTTATGGTGCCAGAGGAGGTTATGATCTCCTTATATAAACTACAGCACAGAGGTAGAATATTCAGTTCTGAGTCATACTGAGTGCTTTAGTTCTGCAGCTCCAATGCCATTAGATCAAGAATTGGCCATTCGATTGTAACAGAATTTTTTAGGATGCTGTTTAGGATACTGATGCACCAAGCACCCAGAAAAGTTATGGGTCTGTCACATAGACAGGCTTTGTCCTGTCTGTAGCTTTTACTTCTGCTTAGCTATTTAGCTTATATTTGCAAATAGCAAGATGATGTTACAAAGTGGCACTGCCCGTGTGTTGGAAGCAATTGCTGGCTTATTTCCTTCTCAGAGGTGCCATGGGTTCAAGTGCAGAGCTTGGGACCATGTGTGCTTGACCTGAAACAAACAGTGTGAAAAGGTCTCTGCTGTTAAGATGCAGCCTGCCTGCAGCAATGCTTTGGGTGTTAGAGGCCAGGGAACACGGACAGTCTCCATGGGAGCTCTGAGAAAGCCTAGGCCTCATTGCAGCAGAGAGCACTTGCTCAAAACCCACTTTTCCTGTTCTGTTCCCAACAGGAATTTGGAGAAGCTTGGCTTTGCAGTGTGGGATGGCTGTGGCATTTCCTGTGCCACAGCTCAGCTGGGTCAGGGCAGGGAGGGAGAGTGGTAATCCCCACTGAGCAGCACCTGGCTGGCAGCATCCAGTGCCCACTGGAGGAGCAGCACAGGGGACAGAGGTTTCTCACCAGTGAAGTGAAATGTAACTAGAAATTAGGACAGAGCATGGAAGTGCCAGTTACATGTACTCAGACAAATCCTCAGAGACAGATCAGTGCTCAGGGTACTGATGTGGGTGGGGGTTCAAGGCTGTGGAGTACCAGGAGATACTACAGAATTAGTGCCTCAATGCCCAGAGCTTTGTCTCATGGCTTTGGCACAGTGATATGCTGCTCTCAAAGTTTTGGGGAACTTGGACTCCAGTGGTAACTCAGGCAGTGAATACACCTGCTGTCAACCTTCCATTGGTTGGTACTGTCTCCTGTAAATGCTTTGAGGAAGGACACTGCACAAATGTTCCAAATCTTATTAATGAGGGAAGCAGTTTTCCTTCAGACCTTCCTCAGATACTCATCACATCACCAGGCAGCCTGGAATGAATTCTGTCTTATTGCTTTATATGAGTGATTCAGATTTTTGCATAATATATTTAATTTGTAACTCATGTATGAAGCAATTTGGGTGATGTTTGAGTAGGACATTTCCTTTTCTTGTTACTGCTAATTCTTGAAATGATGAAAACTCACTCTTTCTCAAGGGAAGTACATGGGGAAGGGTAGCCAAGGGCTCAGGCTGTGGGTGGTGAGATGGCAGGGGCCAGCAGTTAATTCAACAAAACCATATATTAATGTGGAACACAAGGGAGGGATTTCTTTCCTCTTCTGTATCCACTTTATTTTTAAATGACAGAAGCCACCTATGAAAGACAAGGGTTAGCTTAGATTAGCTCCTCATTCTTACACACACATCCACACATTTACACCTCCACAGAAGCACAATGGTGCCTGAAGTCCAGCAAGCCCAAAAACAACAGCAGGCTGGAGCCAAGACCCAACCATCACCTACCCCAGTGCTGTCCCTGTTGTGTGATGGGAGTTCATTATATCAGCATACTTGCAGCCTGTGAATTCCAGCCCACACCTCGTCAGGCCCTGCTGTCCTGACAGCCTCTCGTCTTCCCTCTGCATGGCCATATGAACTGACCCAGCACCTTAACCCCACTTTTCTCCTCATCCCCATCAGTGGTACTTGCACAACATCTGCTCTGAGATGCCTCACAAGGAAATACCCTGCAAATCTCCATGTGGTTTGCAGAATGAATTCCCTGGTGACCCTCTCATTAATAGTTTTCCCTGCCAAATGCTGTTTGCTTTTACTTTCAGAACAGTCTGCATTAATGATTAGTTCCTCTACTTGGACATTATTTACATAAAGTATTGCTCTCATCTCACAGGCAGCAGCTCCACAATGACTCTGAGCAAGACCAGGATCAATGACCAGTGAAAGTAAATGCCAGACAACAGTTGTCTCTGCAGGATGCTTTCATGAAGAGCTGGGAATTTCCATACCCTCCTGGCTGCCCTGCCTGAGATGATAAGTGCTTGAATATTTCACAGCAAAAAAGTCCTGGGAAAAGCAGAACTATTTCTTGTGATAAAGGCTGGCTGCACATTTTGGGAAGATGAGCTTGTCAGGGATGTTGCTGCACTCAGGCTGAACCTGTGGGAAGTGTGCCTGTTCCTAATAAATGTTGTGTGTATTTATGTGGCAGTCATTGTGCTTTGCAAGGAGGGAGTCACAGAAATAATTAGTTAAGAGCGTGAGGTTTTTGGCACAGATTCCCTTTCTCAAGTAGCTGTGATGTTCATATATAAGAAAAATTGATTTGGCATCTAGACAGGATTTCAGCACGCTCATGGTTATGGAAATCAGCTATGGGCATGGAAGAAATCTGTATATTGATTCATAAACTGACTTGATGACTTGTTCATGTTTTAATGTTTTCATGGACTTTTACCCAAGATAAAATTGTCAGTAAGTACCACTTGACTGTGCTACAGCACCATCTAAAATGGTGGGAAGAATGCAGGGAATAAAAGAGATTTCCTATTAGGCAGAAGACTTTATTTTCTGTGCTAATTAATTTTTTCCTTCAAGATGAGCATTTTTCTCATTGTTCTTGCTATGGAGTTAGAATATGCATGTAAATAACACTCAGTGAAAAATGGTTTCCTGTGATAGGCCCCCAGTTTCATGGACAATTTATTTTGCAAGAGCTCAGGAAAGCCAGTCCTCCTCCTGCTCACACCAGGCTGTGTCCATGCTGCTAGAGCTGCCACAGCTGTGTGTAGGTAATGGAATGAGAACCCCTTCACTTTGGTATGGTGTAGTAGGACAAAAGCCAGTATGGCTTGCTGAGTCTGTTTTTCTCTCCCTGGCTGGTGAGGGGTGTGTTTAGTCAGCATCAGCACCAACCCAAGACTGCCTTGCAGAAAACACCTACTAAGAGACTGACTCCTCAGCAGCATGTTTCTCTGCAGGTTTAAATCTTAATCCCTGAATTATACCTCTGCCTGCCTCATGGTTTCCTTTGGAGACCTTCCAGCATTGACCAATCCTGACCCCATTTGACTTAAGCCATGTGGGCTCAAAGTGGAGGCAGGATGGCTGCTGGCCATGACTGAGAGGAATGGGAAATGGGAACTGTGTCATGTGCAACATCATCCAAGATCCAGCGTGATAACAATGTGTGACCAAATTCTGATCTCACTTGTAGCAGTGAGCTTCCATTCTGACTTCAGAAGGAATCAATGGGTGTAATGTAAGATGAGTCACAACACACACACTGTGCCACAGCACAGCAGAATTTTTCCAATAAATATTGTCTCTTTTGTCAAGACAGAAGAAAATCCCTGGAGACCTATACTACATCAAACTGCAAAATTCAGGGAAGAGGTCCCATAGTAACTACATTTTTGAAGGTGAAGGTTGTTTCTTGCAGACTAAATCTTCCCTTACAACAGTTGGTTGCTCATTTTCAGAAAATTTCTGCAAGTTTTTCCATGATTAGTGTGTAGGATGAAAAGATCTCTGGGATCTTGTTTGAAACTATTGTGTTTGGACACCACTTTACATACTAAAAGCACCTATGGAGAAATCAGAGAGATGTCTCAATGTCTCAAGGTGGGCTGCTAGAAACAGATATTTTCTTACCCTCAGGAAGAGAAAAAAAGCCATTTTTATCATTTGGTAGTTGGCTTCTTACTGATTATTAAACAGTCTGCCAAATCTGTGGTTAACGAGTGATTTAAATGTACTTTGAAGGCAGCTTTTGTTTTCTTCAGTTGTTATTCTAAGAAAGAGCCCTTAAAATTAATTGACTGACAAACTGCATAATTGATGCTGCCTACATAGCCTGCAATGGCCAAAACTGATGGGAGCCCTGGCATCTTGGTCAAGGCTGCTCTAAACCCTTCTGAGAACCTCTGCTTACCCTCTCTTTATGCTCTTGGGTAGGAGAGGGCATGTTTAGTTTTCTGCTTACTCTATTCCCTTTTGTACTTGTTCATTTGCTAGGTGCATAAAGGAGAGGAGGTCATTTGTGCACATGGGATAAAGAGGTATTATGAATTCTAAAGTGTTTGCTTTATTGGGAAAAGCACAGTGAGCAGGAGAACTCAGGAACCTAATGTGTGAATTTTTAATGAATGCTGTGCCATGTGTTTGTGCAGGCTTTTTTTTTTTTCTACCTGTAGCAGCTTTATTCATTTGGGAGAGTACTGTGTACAAGATATTCTTTAGTAGTGTGCTGGCTGCTGTTTAGTTTTAATAAATTAAATCCTTTATATCAATGTAATATTCTTTAGACAAGCACTTCCAAGACAGATTAGAAATGAACTTAAGGGGATTAAAAGCTTCTCTTGCTAAAAACAATGTTTCAGATGGGAAATCCACTTATTTTTGTCACTTTCAGTGGACTACATTTGGCTTTAATATGCTGCTGCTGCTAAAGAAAGCAGTGCTTTGCCCATGACTGCAGCCTTTCTGCTCTGCTTTACATACACAGCAATGTTTATTTTCTTCCATACAGTAAGTCACTTTGGGAAAGATTGATGGCTTCCCATAAAATTGTGAGAAACCATTTTCTTCTTCTTAAACAAAAGATTTAATGACTCTGGCATTTTAAATAGCATCAGTCTCTTTGTAAAATAGGAAATTATGGGAATGGAAGGAATGAGCAGAGAGAAAAATCTGCTCTGATTTTCCCCTTGCTGCAGTATAGCAGGCTGAAAACATGAATTGGAAGGTTGTCACTATCTGTGAAATCCTGGGCATGTTGGGAGCAGTCTGGTTTAGCTGGTGTTAGCTCTGGTCTGTGCAGCAAGCTGAGGGTGAGGTACCAGATTGGAGGCTCTTTCCTCTAACTCATACCAGGTTATCTATTTTTATATCAAAACTTGTCCTAACATGGTTGTGCCAACCCCACTGGTGGGTCTCTGGTACCAACCTGAAATATCTTGATTTGAAATATTATAAAATATATAAGAATACAATGTATAACACATAATAATGTGCAATATAATAACATATCTGTGTGTGTGCGTATAAATCAGTATCCGCTGGGTTTGATGTACCACCACTCTGCTGCTGTAGCAGGAGATGCTGCCTGTCCATGCCCCAGTACCTGACTCCTGCTCCACTGAAGGCATTGAGCCAGCAGAAGCTGAGTGCTTTGGTGAGCCCAGCAAAGCTGCAGCTGTGCCTCTCTCCAGAGCCTTGTCCTGCTGGGTGTCTGGCCATGCTCAGATGGCTCTGAACATTCACAGGAAGCCCTGCAGCCCTAGGCTCTGGTAGGAGTTTGCAGCAATCACCAGCCAAGGCACACAATACTGACCTGGAAAAGGCTGGCTGCTGCCCAGTGCTCTCACACTGAGGTTTAAGCAGGGTGGGAACCATGTCTGTGGAATAAAGGAGGAGGCTCTCCTGTGGGATGAACCAGGACAAAATTGAATATTCTGAAAATTGGCGCAATTTTGAGACCACATTTCAGCCCCATAAGAGGCAATCCAGCACTCAAACTTTCCTAGCATCCATTTCTGGCAATCTGAACTGTCAGTTCTTCTCCCAAACTACAAAAAGGAAGGTTTTGGAGTTTGCTCCTCACAGCTGAATGCAATGGGGACAAAGAAGGTATTAGGACACAACTGATCTCCCAAAAGGGTGAAAGAAGAAAGAATTCCTCCTGAGCCTCCTCACAAAGCTGCCAGGAAGGGAAGGAGACTGGAGAGCCTTTGAGGACACTCTGGTTTTGCCTTTTCTGAAGTGAATTAGAAGTCTTTGGTCTACAGTAAGGACAGAAGAAATGATCATAGGAAAATGAAAACTGGAAGAAATATGTGAAATTAATGTTTTAATTGGAACAAGGCCTTTCAGTCAGTTTATTGTTGCCATTTGCATGTGAGACCATGAATCTACAGTGCTTAGTCTTACATGTCAGCTCCAAGAGCTCAGCTATGGTTTGCAGGTCTGTTATTATTCAATTCCAGTGCAGATAGCTTGGGCAGAGGGAGAGGTTCCACCCCACAGCACATAAAGTTTGTCTTGGTAACTGTGTCCCTGACACAGAGCTGGATTTTGTTATTTTAGGCACACCTCCCCCCCCATCATTACTTTAAAAAGTTTCACAATTATTTCTATTCCATCATGTTTCATTACACAGTAAAGTATTATTTATTTAAATGGCTTTTAAAGTAACTTATTTCCTGATACCTGGTTAAAACAAGATCATTTCCTTTAATGCTTTCAAGCCACTGAAACTCCAGGATCTGTGTCCATTTTGGTCACCCTTCAACTGCTCTTTCCACAGCCAGAAGCTGACATTCAGATTGAATTGCAGTGCATCTGATCAAGCAAGGGATATGTTTTGAAGGCAAAGCTCAAAGATTGAGTTGTGTGACTCTGCTGGTATTGAAAAGGGCCCTAAAGTGAGGCTGTGTATTTACCTTGTATTCTTGGGATTGAGGGAGAATAGGCTGGTAAGCAGAAATTAAACAACCATCTTTATTTTTCATTATTTTCTTCTGTTTTGTTTTCTGAAGTTAGATTTCACTCTTTTCCTCAAAACCACATTTTTTGCTAGTCTTAGTATTTATCAGGTATCTAAATCCTTATATATCATGCACAACAACAAATTCTGACTGAAATTTCACCACTAGTTTTAGAGTGGAGAGGGAAGAGGGATTTTCTGCACAATAATGATGGTTTCTTTAGTCACTGTAGCCACTATGTGTGCACTGGTTGTAACACCTGAGGATAAAATTTATATACATTGTCACATGGTTTATCTGGAAAAAAATATATATTGTTCAAGAAAAAAGTGTATAATGAGGATCAGGGATAGAATTTCACTGAGAAATGTGGTGTAAAAATGCTTCTCATTTTAAATTAAGCTTTCAATGGCAAGTGCTTGGCTTTCAGCAACTCCTCTGAAACCCTTTTAATTGAAGTTCCATGAAAATCTGGGGAGTTCAGCTCAAGTTCAACTCCCAAACCCATCCTGATTTCATTAAAGATCTGATCTTTCTTTATTTGCCAATAAAATATATATGTAAGCGTGTGTGAGTGTGTATAAATCAGTATCTGCTAGATAACTGTTGTTTTGTGTTGTTTTGGGATTTTTTCTTCCCTAAAGGAACAGTTTCCCTTTTCTTTATGAAGAATGAACTCTGTGCATGCAGTGGGAGTTGGAGTGAATGATCCGTGGGAGATCCTTCCCACTCCCCTGCCCCAGGATGGGATTTGGAGCACACAACACCCTTATTGCTTCCCTCTCCTGTTTTGTGTTCTGCACTGGTTGTGCCAAGCTCACCATCATCCTCCATGGCCTGGGTGAGGACAGGGGAGGCTCAGGATGGTTCCCTTGGTGCAATGGGAACACCATGGTGGCCAAAAACTGGGGATTGAGCTTGCCTTGGTCAGGCCTAGGGTACTGCCATGTTATTTCCATGTCACTATTTTCTGTCTTCTAAGGCCCAATAAAGGTATTGATAATTCTTGCTCAGGGCTCATGTCTGGCAGGGATTTCACCTTTTTGGGTTTTTGGTTAGTTCCTTTTCCAGCTGCAGTGGGCAGATATGCCTGTTATAGCACCATGGCATTTTATCTCTTTGCTAAACCAGTAAAACAGTGAGATGTCATAAAAAATTATATCCATGTATCAGGTTTTCAGCTTGGCTGTAGGGTCCTTTCAAAGCTGTGAGGTTGGAGAGATTCATTTTGCCCCTTCTGGGCAGAAAACAGCATTCCCATTTCCTTCCATGTCAACTCTGTTATGCAGATTCCCTTGGGACTGAGAGGAAGGGTCCCTGGGAATTGCTGGTGTTCCTGCTTTTATTTTGTGTGAGACTCCAGATGAAAATGTGTTGAAAACAGTGTAAATCCTGAGTTCCCCAAGGCAGAGAGTTGTGATATACTCAAGCCCTGTGTCAGTCCACTGTGTAGCAGCATGCCAGGCACTCTTCCATTAGATATCACTTGCATACCCATTTCTCAGTTTCAGCCCACTCCTGGAGAAATAATTGCTGTCACGTTTCTTTTATTTTAATCAATTATTTTATTCTGTTACTATTGCAACTGCTACCTGTTCCACAAGGCTCCTCACAAGCTCTGCACATTGCTATCTGCCGTTTCAGTGAATCAGATCTCAGTGTTTCTGATCAGAGTCCAGCTGGAACTACACATCTTTTGTTCATGTATTTAATATACTCAAAATGCACTAAATGACAGTTTATAATATCATTATCAACAGTTAAAGACATTATAACTTCAAGAAATGAAAAGAAAGTGCAGCCATATGTGGAAATGCTTTATTTTGTGCACTTTTAACCCTCACAATAGTTCAGCTGCAAAAATGGGGATAGCAATGAGAAGCAGAGAGAAAATGGTATGTCTGCAAAATAATTTTTCAGCTTTCTGTCCACTGCTGTCATGAAAGAGCACTGAGCTATTTGGATGGTAAATAACAACCAAGAACTAATTTATTTTTCTTCATAAAATTATTTCTAGAATTGGATTCAAATGTGTTCCTTATTACACGGTTTGATAATTCAGTGATGCTTTCCCCCCATAACATACGAGCTGATTTAAACCTTCACCCCAAACAGCCTCGGGCTTATTAAGAACAGTGTGGACTGAGTATGGATTAGGTTTAAAAGTAATAAAAAAGTAGACCTGTTGGTTAGGTGAAAAATTCACTATCAGATTCCTGAGTGCAGCTTTCTTTTCATGTGCAAACTGCATTAAATGAGGCATTTAATTCAACAAATCCATAGTTCTGATCCACCAGAAATAGAGACTAGGTTAGTTCAATTTGTAACAAACGATCTCCATATGATCAAAGTCCTGAGAGCTGATTCCAACATACTGCTTAAATTAGTCTAACACCGAAGTGTTTGGCTCTGGGACAATATTTGGAATGTCTTACCAGAAGAAAAATTCCTCTGCACACATGGTTCCAATATCTGGGAATGCCAACCTTGCTTTTTAATGGGCTGACAGGGAGCCTCCGTGCTAACTTTCTGACTCCAAAAAGTTCTTGTGCTGTCACCCGCAAACCAGCTTGGATAATTTTTCCTTGGCTTACTTATTAAAGCCTGAATGAAGGGATTGTGTGGCTTTCTTAATGTCACTTGGTCTGCTTGCCATAAATTCAAGCACTCATGATGAAAGCTCCACTTATGTTTTGCTGGGAAATGGAATCAAGGAGAATGCACCCTCGTTCACAATAAATAACTGAAGTTGAGTTATTAAGTGTATTTCATATACCGGTGCCTTATTACATCAGCAGTTTAGATAATGGCTTCTTAAAAATATTCCTCTGCTGAAATGTATGACGAGTGAGTTGCACAGAGGATCCCAATGCATGGAACCAAACCAGCAGGCCAGAGCAATAACTTAGGACTGTATTAACAAATATCAGATATTTACATTTTTACATGCTGCTGTCTGTTTTGATTAAGCAACCATAGCAATAACAGCAGTCAGCAGCGAGGGCTGTATTTGCTTGGTTCCTGCCAGGGAATTCTCAGCTGGGATTGTTTGTTTGCGTTGTGCAGTGAAGACTCGAGCTGTTTACACTGTAACTCCAGTTTTAGAGAGTGCTAATTATGCTCTGCTGCTGAACCCCTCCCCTTCTCAGAGCCTGCTCTTCTGCAAAAATACTTTACACTGGTCTCGAGGAAAGCAATCTGACTCACGGCAGGCAACAAAGGGTGCCCCAGTGCCTTATAACTTTTTCTTTTAATGTGATGAGCGTTGCTAAATGGGAGTTCATGCCTTTAACTCTGCTTGCTTTTTCTTTTCTTTATTTTTACAAAAAAAAGAATAAATAATGGACAACAGTTTCAAAGTCCTTGGCTGAATTTCTTCTCACAATTTTACTCCTTTTAATGGAACTTCTTAATGTGAAATGGGGGTGTGTGTATCATCTATCTCTCCATGTACACAAAACATGCATAACATTCTTTACCTTTTCCCCTGTTATTATATGTGCAGTGGGATGTAACAAATCGACACTCACCCAGGAACAGACAGAGCTGACAATGAGTGAATGCCCTGATTAGCATAGCATTGTTGTAACTTCTCAATTCTTTCCTGATTAGCTGAAATATGTGTAGCATGGCTATGACGCTATTTTTAAATCTGTGCTAAGCATTACTTGATACTTTATGGGTGAAGGAGGCAGGATGAAGGATGAAAGGCTGGCACTCAGAAATTTAGCAAAACCAACTCTGTTACCATGTTTTCATGGTAACTATACTGAACAGGTGGCTAAGTGAGCCAATTAAACAGACTTTAGGAACAAATTATGATAGTAATTCATTGTCTGGGATCATTGAAATGCACTGTGTGGAATCTGTTCCCCAGAGCAGCCTGAATAATGAAAATCTATTTTTGTATAATTTTATTGTTTTCCTACCAACATGAAAAGGACCTCACTCTTTTTTTTTTTTTTTTTTAAATCTTGGGGGTGGATGGAGGGGAAAGAATAGAGGACTTTTTCCAGAACTTTTTAAAAACAGGGTGTGATTCATGTAAGAGCATCTTTCAAAGAAATCAAGGTTTTGCTAATGAAATATTTTAATTGTTTTAGAAAATATTTTCTTTATTATGACTTGAAAACCTTTAATAGTTTCATAGACAAGAATGAGCAGAAGCTCAAAGTGCTTCCGACATAAATATTTTGATCAAAAAAGTGTCTGGCAAAGGCCAGTAAAGAAAGGGTGAAACATGAGAGATACCAATTATGAACCTTTTAGCTTCAGTGGAGTGCTCCAGAAATGTAGGGGCTTCACTTGAGTTTTGGGGGGTGATTGTCCAAGGATATGGAGGACAATGCTCCAAACCATCTGTGTGAGCTGATTCAGTCCTCTGCATCAGCTCTTTCCCCTCATTGGCAAAGCTTTAAAGTTAACCCAGGCCCTGACAACTTTGAGGCTGTAAGTATTAGTCCTGTACTCCAGATCATCTCTTCTTCATGGTCTGACTCAATGGTACTCTGGCATTGATTCAAAAATGTGCCAAAGACTAACACTATATATGTGTATAGATATATGCACTATATATAATATATATATTCAAACTATATTATGTATATATGTATAAATATTTAATATTTATATAAAGAGGAGGGCAATAGTAAATTTCTGCTTTTTTTTTTTTCTTTTGAGGTCTGAGGGTTCTCTGGAATGATCTCAAGCCATTGTACAGCGACAGCTCTGAGTGGCCACATAGGGCTGCATTTGAACCCCTGACCCAGGAACAAAATAAATTACGTGTAGACTGAGGTATGGATATGGTGAGTGACAGAAGAATAGCACTCAAAATGGTGTTCAAGAGATTCTGTATTCATTTAAGTAGTGTAACTGTTTAGCCAATTTATTCATTTGACAAGTTCCTTTCTAACCATCCTAATTCACCATTTAGCCTAAGATGGCCTTCATTAGTTGATTAGATATTCATCGGAAGAGATTTTAGCATAAATACAGTTCCAGAGAGGATTACCACCCAGGGAATCTATTCTTTTAACCTACTTATTCGGCTATCAAGTATTTGTTGAAAAGGACTCGTATTTACTTAGTCTCTTAATGAAGTCTAGAAAAGCTTTTCTGCAAAGGGAATATTGTTTTGTCAAAATTAGCTTACTTAAATAGCTTTCAAAGCAGTCTGAGAACAAAGATTTCAAAGCCACAGCTCCAGCCTAATATTTACTTTTTACACTGTACAGTAGTTTAGACTTGCCAGAAAAAGTGCACTTGTGCTTTTTTGTTTTGCTTTGTTTAAATTTCTCTGCTTCTAGTTGTGAGATATATATGTCATTTCTAGGGGTATGGAACTAATTGAGGAATATGTCCTGCCCTTGTTGAGGTGAACAGGGCAGATAAATAAAAACTCCATTGGACATAAATCTCCTCCACCAACATCAAAGAAACAGGATCCTGCTAAGTGTATTTGTATAATGCAGTAATTTATGCAAAAAGCAGCTTTTGTCAGCAATGCAACAAAGCAGCTTTGATAAATGTCCCCTAATTTATTGTCATGTATCTCAAATCAAAGTAAAACATTTACAGCCTGCATACTGAAGGAACCCAGGCCCAGGGTATTTAAAGGGTTTCTCTCCCTTTCCATCTCCCCCCCTTTTTTTAAAAAAAGTACAAAAAGCCAAGTTGGGCAAAAGGTTAAAAAGGATCTGTTTTGAATGCTAAGTACTTTATACAAATTATGGGCAAAAAATAATAATGAATCTACTTAAAGAATGACAGAAAATCCTGTACAAATTCTGATTAAAAAATCCTCTTAGCTTTTCTCTTAGGGGTGGTGTCTGACAAATTATAATGGGGATGCTGTAATTGCGTTTTACAGGGACAATTCCAGTTTCTCATGTTTCAAAGGAATAAAATGGTGCCTGTAGACAGTGGCTGCTCTTCCCATCTCACCTAGGCATTCTCCTGAGCAGCCATCTTTCAGATGCATGGCACATTCTGGATATCAGCTCAAATGAAATTTTGGGGAGAACCTTTATTATTGACTTCAGACAGGAAAACCACACCCTGGTAGAGGACAAGGCCAACAGTGTTAGCAGGTCTGTTCCCACCAAAGGGCTGATGGTGCTTGCATAGTGCAGAAACATTTTGAATTTTCTCTCGACTTCTTGAGAGAATTATTAGATTGGCTAGTTTGATAAATTCAGGCAGACTGCTTGGTCTTTCAATGCACAAAAGTTGTACCATTGTACATTTTATATATACATATATGTACAGGACCATTTCATATATACATATGTATAAATATATATATTTTGCAGGGATATGGCACTGGTACAGGGTGCCCAGAGAAGTTGTGGCTGCCCCATCCCTGGAAGTGTTCAAGGTCAGGTTGGATGGGGCTTTGAGCAACCTGGAATAGTGGAAGGTGTCCAAGGCAGGGGGTTTGGGACTAGGTCACATTTCAGGTCCCTTCTAAGCCAGGCCATTCAGTGATTGTGTGGCTCTTAGGGCTGGACATGATGTGCTGATGGTGTTGGCACAGGTGAGCACACGGGACGTGCTGCCCCCACGGCCAGCAGCTCACCCTGTCACCCTCTGTGTGAATCCAGCCTCATGCTCTGCCTCCAGCTCAGCACTGAGGTATGCAGGGCCCTCTCTGAGCAGATGAGAAGAGAAAAACCAGTGTCAAGAGTGCTCCTCATCCTGCAGAGCTGCTGCTGGGGTTGCAGGGCTGGACCAGGGAAGCGCTGAAATCAGCTGCCTGGAGGACACCATCCCATGCCTATCAATCAGGGGTGAAGGAAAACTACATGGGATTTTCACTCACCCATAATGTCTTTCAGTTAAAAAGACCAAATGTGATATGACTCCTCCTCAGGCCCCTTTGATATTTAGGGAGTGATAAATTAAGTTTTGTTTCAGCTGAGATCTAGCACGGCTCCACATGTCAGTTTGCTTGAGAAGTAGGCAGCATTTCTATGTTTTTGAGTTAGAAATCTCTGTTTATAATAAAACAAACATACAGCTCCAGGAGTATAATATCCTTTGAGTGGAGTGGTTTCAAAGAGTTTTACAACCCATCTGGAAGACTGACTCTAACTATTAAGCCTGTTCTTTGAGAAAATGCCTTATTCACACAGATAGGAGTATGATTCTGGCATTGCTAGCCAGAGGAATGAAATTTGGAAAGCCAGGCCTGCTGCACCATAAAACAGAGACATGGAGTTCACTGAGAAAGTGAACAGGAACAGTTGTTAAAAAAACTCCAAGTTTAATTTTCTTTGTGTAAAAGTTCTATCTGCTGGGAACGAGTCTGCCTCCCCCAGCACCAGCTCGCCTCTTGGAACAGCATAAGACATCTGTACTACAGAGCAATTAATTCTAATTTCTTATGCATGTGTCTCTTTGTTGCTGTTGCCATTAACACATATTAAGTTTATAAACTAAATGTATAATGATTTAAGTTAATATCCTAATTGCTAGGTGTATAATTAAAATTTGTACAAGTATTTTACAGGTACAGTCAATGAAATGAGAGGTTTTATGTCAAAAGTGTCAAAAAAGTAGCTTAGCAGAGTTGGCCATAAAAGTACACCATTTGAATGTGTAAAGCTCAAGGGGCTGTGTCCAGGAACAGGGTTTTAAAAAAAAGAACAACCTCTTCTTCAAAAACACACAATTAACCCTATGGAAGAGTCCATCATCATCACAGGGTCAAACAGAATGTGGCACAAGGGTGCCAGGACCAAAGCTACAGCTCAGGTAGGTATATGATGTATATAAACATGTATGAGTGTCCAGTAAATCCTGCCTCTCTAGGCACATTTATGCAGATTTACAGACACACTCCATATATGTTATGGTGAGACCCAGCATCTGATTTTTCACTATCTGGCAATTTACCTGATCACCTCACACCCCTCACCATCCCTGGTGTAACTAAAGCTGCTCAGCTCATGTCCCATACCTGCACAACCTTCAGTCCCCAGTGAGCTCGGCACAGGAGATCTGATGGGGCTCTTAGGTTAGAACATCTGACCAGGATGCATGTAAATTAGTGGGGTCAGAGAAAAACCCTTAACATTAAATTTAAAGTAAAATTACAGTTTGGAAGTAAAGAGACATCATCATCATAACTCTTTAGCAGGTATTTCCTTAAAAACCACATTATCCTACATATACTGGTGGACTGCTAAGGTGCTAGTGTGCTCCCCTGACATGGAGGCAAGTGGTGGCAAGTGTGTGTTGTTCTGCACCAAAGGGGTCTTACACCCTCTTGTCAATGTATGCTGCCTTATGCTTTCAAAATGTTCCTTTTTGTCTTGCTTGTTACAGCAATAAACTTTGCATTTCTGAGCAGTGCAAAAGGAGTCTAACACTGACCTCATGAAAGCAAAAGTCTTCCTTTAACACACTATTTCCTCAACTTTTTGAGTAAGCAAAGTCAAGAAACCTTCCCCATCCTGTGCTTCCATTTTACACTGATAAAATCTTTCCAGACCCAGACCAGTGACCAGTCTCCTTCTCCTTAGTACACCAAGAAAAAGGTAAATTACAATTTTTACATTATTTCCTAGCATTACAGTGAGTAAAGTAAAAACACAGCGAGGTGTGTGTTGCACAGTTAAATTAGAAGCAAATCTTGAAATACAAATCTATATATTAACCAGATGAGCTGCAGGTTACCCTCTCAGCAGGAAAAGCCTCCCCAGGGTGTGATGTGCAGTGGTGGCACAGTGTGCAGGGACACCTGGGTGACAGAAGGGACACATGGATGCCACGGGCAAGCAGCTACCTGGACCCTGCCTGCAGCACCCCCAGCCTGGGCAGAGCCACTTTAAATAATGCCAGTGCTTTGCATTGACTGGAGTTTGGGAAGAAATTTTATCCCAATCTTTCAAAGCAGAGACAGCTGTGAGTAGCTGTTAAATAGACACAAACTAGAGCTCAGTCCAAAATATGCATGTTCAACATAGTGCTTTAGATATAAGTTGTGCTACAAGACCACAAAAATGAAGAAACCAAAACATATTAATTATTTGAAATAGAAACACTGCCTTTTAAGGCAGGCACCCTTTTTAGATGTCTTGAGTGTCACATTGATTTTTTAAATCTCTGAAGTCCCTTTATCTCAGTGCACTTATTTTATGAGAGTTACATTTTGACACATGGTTCTGGTTTATCATGTAATGCTTCAATAAGTAAATGCAAATTATTACTAATGGTATTTTTAATTTGAAACATAACTTGGCCAAAATTAAACTTTTCAAGCAAATAAATTAAAAGAGGTTTTTTTGGTCTTATTTCACAGATTAGTTTCAGTGTCTGACACACAAATTTCAAAGAAGTTCTCATTTAATGTGAGTAGGACCAACAAAAAAATCCAACAAAATCAACACCCCCATACACCCCCAATCTTGAATATGTCATTAAAACCACATGGATTTTAAATTCTTCTTCTTATACAGAAAATTGCATTAACAGATTTTGACCCCAAGACTAAGCCAAGTTACACGTGTTACAATCCCAGCATCTCTGCTCTGATCCACAGGGCTGCTCCTGCATACTTAATAAATGCAGCCTACTGATGTAATAGCATCCTGCATATGTCTCATATTAAAGGTATTTTCCTAATAGTAATAGCATTATAAACCTGCCTACTTTGCTATTGAGTTACCCTATTTAGGATAATTTGCACAGAAAGACTATGCCTGAGCATGTGAACAGGCATATCATTTTATAACACTTAACATAAAACTTAACACTTATCAAAATCAAAGCAAGCTGCCAGTTTGATTCTAGAACCAGTATTTTTCCATTAAAAAAAAATCGGTTGTGTTTCTTGAATAATTTATTATCTGTATTTTTGTTTTATTTTCCACATGGAATTGATGAAGAAAAAGTACTATTTTTTCTAAAGAAACTTTGGAAGAGTGAAAATTCACACATGGAAAACAAATGAGCATCGGGAACCACTCCTCATAGCTAATGGCTACTTGGTATGTCGCCAGAATTCATATGGATCCTTAAAATCAAGTAAATTATGCCCGCAGTGATAGCTCCCTTTGCTGGAGTCCCACAGCAACCACCAAATGGTGGAGCGAAGCTGAACTGCCAAGTTTCATTTTTCACCTCCCCATTCCTTTCAATTAAGTAGATTTGTTTGCTGCAGAAGGGCCCATGCATATTTTATGGTGCCAGCCCCTCTCTCAGGTGCGCTCGCAGCCGCCGCCGTGCCTGGCCTCACCCAGCCCCTCTCCCATCCCATCCCATCCCATCCCATCCCATCCCATCCCATCCCATCCCATCCCATCCCATCCCATCCCATCCCATCCCACTCCCGTCCTGCAGGCAGGGCTGATCCCTGCCATGGTGCCAAGGCCAAATTCAGAAAGGAACAGCAACAGTGAGAGCACTCAGATGTGTGCATCTTCTTTAAACAGCCCGCTAAATGAAAACTGAGAGAATGTTTTGTATAAAAAAGATGAATTACTCTCCTGCTCTGTTCTTGTGATAAGAGATCACACACTTTAAATGCCTTATTGAACTCAAGGTTAAGGAACCTGCCACTCATCACACAACAGATTAAATAACTGGTGAATTATGTGCTAGAAAAATTAGGATGGATTACACAAATATCTGTTAAGGCTATGATAAATATTTATAAACAATCTTCCTTGCAGAACATGTCTCTGTCATTCATTTCACTGCAATGAAAAACCTCGAACAATGGAACTAATGACTACATTGTTCCAAAGTTAAGTAGTATATCTAATAAGGAAAATAATCAAATGAGCCAAATTCTTTATGAACACAACAGTGAAGCAATTAAAATAAATGTGATTTTCCAGATCAAAACTTCTGGCTGTTAATTGCTATATGGCACCTATCCTAGTCATATGAGTTTCCCTTGCAGCTGTTTTTATTTCATGATACATTTTGAAATCCCAGGAGCCTAGTCCTGGGATCTGCCATACAGGCAGTTAGCCTGAAAACCAGGATGCTTATCAAGTGTTTATAATCTGGGTAGATGAACTCTCAAGACAGACCTCTGAGAACAAGCACTTTCTTGCCATTTGCATTTTGTTTGCAATGTGTTTCCAATGAAGATAATTTATTGATGCACACTTGTGGGGCTGCAGCACGTGGGTTCTCTGCCATATGCAGAGGATGAGGCGTGGGCAGCAGGAGGTGTTCCTGCCTCCCCCGTGCTGGGGCTGAGGCCACCACAGATCATGTGGTATGGGGGCTGTGATGCACTAAATACAGACACATTTCTCTCTATCTGATAGCAGAATTCCCTTGGGCTTTATTTTTTTGCAGTTTCTGCCATTAATGGGTGTTTGGGTTGAGGAGCAGTGGGACAGGAGGGCTGCAGCCTCTGCAGGGGCAAAGGGCCTATCTAACATACGACACATGACCCCCTGAGCTGGAGTGCACATGGGAACCTGGCAGAGTCCAGCCAGCTCACTCTAAGCTGTGTTTCAGTATCGGTGGGTTATTAATGAGATTAAAGAACTCAGTTACAGGCAATGACAAATGCAGTTTGTCCAACATTAAGCAGATATTGGCATCCTAAGGTGGCAACTCAGGAGTCAATGAGCTCAGCTATTGAACAAGCTAAAGCCATGAGCAATATGATATTGATTAGACAACGGGTATTGCCTTTATACCTGCTTAGTTTTATTGGGTGAGGCTCCATGCAATGTGTTTTTATCTGGGAAACTTAAGGAAAATTAAAAATGTTGCAAGGAGAGCCTAGCAGCCTTTGTGCTTTTCTTTTTAAAGGCTGCAGATGTCTTGTTTTCTGTCTTTAAAACTGCAGATACTCCATCCCCACCTTCCAAAAGATCAAGGGTAATAATAATAACAATAATAATACAGTATTCTGGAATTTTTCTACATGCCTCAAGAGAACTTTAATATTTTCCAGGAAGTGTTTTCTGATAACAGCTGCCTCTTCCACTGTTCTTTTACCCTACTTGCATTTAACTTGGCCCCAGTGCTGCCAAGTTAAAATGGTGTCTTTAAATGTGAGGCCTTTGCTGTAGAAAACACTTTTGCTAACCAAAACCATGTAGCATTCAGCTATCCTTCACAGCCTGCAATTTCCCCTGCCCTGTGCAATTCCTGCTTTCCCCTTGCTGTTTCCAGGCAGTGCCAATACCAGCATTTAGTTTTACTTTGCAGTTAATAGGAATTGGTTAAAACTTGAGCTTTAGATGAAGTCAGTCTCACTTCAAGCTGTGATGCTGGACAGTGTGTGTGGTGCCAGTGTGGGCCCAGCTGTTTCCTGGGTGGCTTTTTGGCCATGTCTCCCAATCTGCCCAACCTGGCTGGGCAACACCCAGGGCTCTCCCACCTCTCAGGGATCTGCTTAGGTCAGGACCCCAGGTGGCCTGAAACCACAACTAAAACACTTCTGTCACGGAGGTCAATGGGATACTTGTCATTAAACTTTACATTCTTCTTACTTCTGGATCCTGACTTGATGAGCTCACCCACGACCCTCTGGGGGAAAGGAAGGCAGGGATACAGCAAAAGCATCCTTGGAGAAAATGTCCTCTTATGCTCTTTTTCCCATCATTTGCATACCCTTTCTCTGAGGGCTTTTCTTTTTTTTTTTTTTTTTCCTTTTAATCCCACAGCACTATCATGTTTGCCAGCCCCAACATCACGTTCTTCTCTTTCATCAGAAGACTGACTCATAGCATCTTTCAATTTGGACTCAGGGGTTTTTTTTTTTCCTGTGGGACTTTGGCCCAAATAACACAACACACAAAGCATCTGCCCAGACTTGACACGCAGCGAGGCATCGCCCAGCATGGGGCTGAACCAAGACCCATATTTTCACCATCTTTTTGCCCCCAGGAATTTTTCTGTACTGAAACTATCGTACCTGAGTTTATGTATGGCAGCTCAGCATTTCCCCTCCCTCCACGGGCGACAGCTGCTTTCTCACTCTCCAGGCTTCTGAGCATGGAACTGTTAATTCTTTTTCTCCAGCCTGATCCATGCCCAGTGCTCCAGCACTGCTGCCAGCTCTGGTTCCAGTTTGTAAGGCTGATTCCCACAGCTACTGCTGCTCCCTCTGCTCTTGAACCTGATGTTTTCCACCTCCAGGCCCTGCAAGGAGAGGCATGAGGCAGGATGTGTGGAGTGCCTGGAGGAGTGGGTGAACAGCTCCTGGACCCACATTCAGAGCAGCTTCTCCATCTGCATCACATCCTGGGAATACAAAATGGCACAGAGTTGTACTTCTGCTCATTAGATGTGGGCAAACTTGGCTAGAGCACAAGTGCAAAAGCTCATCTTTCTTCAGCTGCTTGTAATTCATGCTTGAGCAAGAACATTATTTGGGGCTTAAGTCAGATTCCTCTAAGTAGGTCACAATTCTTCTTCTAGACACAAATTCCTGCCTCTGACTTCTCAGAAACTCAGATTCTCAGTCTCTCCTGATTTGTGTAACACCTCAGGTGCCCTCTTATCATATTTATCAGCTCATCAAATGAATCCACAAAACAGTTACTAACTTGCTGCCTGATAGGGTTCAGACTTGGAAAAGTTCCTCTGCCTTGGTTGGCAGCCATTTCTCTGGTTCATTTGCATGCCTGATTTTTCCCATTTTAATGATGTTTTACTGTTAGCCCTGTAGCGAGGTAGAAGGATGTAACCTGCATCTCCTATGGTCAGTGCATCAATGAAAGTGCAAGAGGCTGCAGAGAGGGCCAGGAAGTTCCAGTCCATGTGGGGCTTGCTCTCTGAAACAGATGCAATGCAGTCAATGGTATAAAACAGAATTAATTTTAGTGGTATAGAGATCGATTCCCCAAATCATGACAGCATGTGTTAGACATTAGTCTTATTCTTTTGTACAGCACTATGAGGGGTTTGGACATACCCAATGCTACAAGGAGAGAGATAAAATAATGCAATGAGATACAGGCCAGAGTAGAAGACAGTATAGCACAACACAATATAACACAATACAAGGATGGCATATTGTGTACAAGGACTGACAGGGTATGGATTTAAGACATTTCTGCAGGAGAGTTCTGCAGAGAGCTTGCCCTGTTGCTGTTGAAAATTGTGGTGATTTTCTTGTTTCAAGTTAAAAGAAAGAGAGAAGTTTTAGCAGAGAGGTTTTAGTCTCTTCAATAGAGGATAAATCTCACCTTTAAAATTAATAGTGGGAAGTATGAACCATTCAAACACTGCAATGTTACACTAGAGAGCCATGAAGGAGGAGACTTGCAGGTAAATATGTTTTTTACCAAAGTTATCTGGCCAAGGGAGACTATCCATGGGGGTGGAGAGCTCTGATTAGAAGACATATGTTTGGATATTTATCTACATCATGGTCCCAGATGTTTTTTGTTCTTCAATTGCCACCTTGGTGTGCAGTGGTAAAATGCTGGCGCTGGATCACAGACTTGTTTCTGTGGTCACCTTTGTATCACCAAAATGCACTGGAGTGTCATTTTACAATGGAATACAGGATGCCCTCTAGCTTTTATATCTTATTTTTTTGTTTCTGTGAAGTTAATTTTCACTTCCTCTTCTGAAAACAAACAAAATGTTAAATGTCTAATTGAATAGACGTTGGAAAAGCCGAATGGGAAGATTGAGCATGTGAACTTCTGTGAAGCAAATGCCTTTGTTTCCAAACAGTCTATTGATAGAAAATGTTTGAGATTTTCCTTCCACAGGGGCGTTAACAATCATAATTTGCTAGTACATACATCGTGAGTACTTTCAGATTTTGAACAGAACATCTGTTGGTCAAAGATGAAAAAAACTTTGAAAAAAAATAATCTATTTTTCCAGGGTTATGGACCTAACAGCATCACAAATTATCTCTAGGAAAACATTTCAAAAGCCTGAACTTGCACTTATGGAAAAAGGAACACAGATAGAGGAAACAGATAAATATGCGTTGTGTTAGTAGGCTTTGTTTTCTGAAATGATCTATTGTTCCGGAGAAGCAGTTAACAAACAAATTACTGTCTGTGTCCAATCCAGCCAGATCTTTGGTTCCACAGAACAGATGTTGAGGTGAAGCAGATTAAAGCTTAATTCACAATAGGGCTGTACCACAGGAAAGGTGCCCTAAGTTTATCTATTGTTAAATAATATAATTTATCGTCTTAGAGGGCTACAGTGCAATTTCTGTTCCTTTTCTACTTTTTGAACAAAGATTTATAACATAGATAATCCCCAATTTTAGATATTTGCTGCAGGTTATAGTTGAAAGAATTTCCCAAAAGACTGATAACCCCTTTTTTCCCCTTAACCACAGTTGAACCAAGGAACTAATATGATGCCTGCTTCAAATAAATGTATTTGCTGCCTCTGTGCATGATAAGTTTTCATTTAGTCTATGATCAGCTGACAGTATGCAAGTTTGCAGATACCAGTAATTGAATACAGATAACCTTGGTTGTTGACCTATGCAGAGCCATGACTGTCTAGTTTCCATTGTTTCTGTTTTTGCTAGTTGACACAAAACTGATGTGGGCTGAATTTATATATTAGCCCTCCATTATAGTGGGAATTGCTTATCGTTATGGATGGATATTGCAAGAAGTTTCTATTTATTTAACCTAATAAGAAGGCAAAAAGAAATGTGATTGGGCCAACCCAGGAATAAATTTAACCCTTAGCAACCTGGCTAGTTTCTGCATAGATAGCAGGGCATGGAAAGGACATCTGTCTTGTTTCCATTTTTTTACAAATTGATTTTCTTTTTTGTTGGAGGGATTATATTTTTTTTCTAGCAAACAATGCCATGAAATATTGAAAAACTGCTTGAAGCTGAAGATTGTGAAGGAGCCAAGCAGTGCTGGATATGCAAATCCTCTTGGCTTCTGATAGCAGTAGACAGCTAATTCTGCTAGACTTTGTTGAGTGCCCAGTCTGAAAAGACTAAAAGGTAGAGTTTGCCAAGGGATGAAGAGGACAGTGGCACCCTGTGAGAGCTGCCTGCTAAACACAGCATGGTCTTCAAATCACACACCAGAAGCTACTCCTCTGCAGGTTGCTGCTGTTTCCTCCTCATGTACATTGCAGCCAGGACAAGACTCCTTTGGTTGTTTGCAAGGGTTGTGATGAGCTTGGTTTGCATTTCACCCTGGCTGTGATTAGTTGTGAGTGTTCCAGTTACCTGTGAATTTATTTAGATACAGAATGAGAATCCAGGCTTGCAAATTCAGTGATTATTGTAACCTGCTGACTTGGAAGGTACATTGCAGCAGCCTGGG